>NW_010181968.1:0-41212 GCF_000695765.1 Mesitornis unicolor
TAAGCTTTGGAGGGGCTCAGAAATGCAAATGCCTCGCAGAGGAAAAGGGTAAGGAAGTGTGTGAAGAAATGAACGTTAAACACTGTTTCTGGATCTGTTGTATAAGGAAATGTAAGTATTTTCAGAAGTACACAGGACAGAGTTAATATGTGACTAGCTGTGGCTTTGTGAGAGAAACAGTGCAGAGGATAATGGTCTGCAAGTAGTTTTCTGCATCTTTTGCTTTATGTTTAAGTCTTATTTTAATTTAAGAGAAGTAGGAATTAATCTCAAAGGGGTTTTTAAAAAAGTAGAAATGGTATGTTGTAAAGGAGTGAGATTGCTTCCTCCTTATAGATCAGTAAATGCGTGATTTTTTAAATAAGTCTCTGCGTTTGGAGTAGAGTTGCAGAAAGCTCTTCCCTGCTGAAGAGCCACATCACTGCTCCTTCAGTTGTTGTTACTAGTGGACGTTTGTCTAACCTGGTTTTAAAAATCTCTGATAATAGAGGTTCTACAGCCTCATTAGGCAAAGTGAATATCTCTTTTACTGCCAGAAGACTGTTCTTAACATCAAACCTCAATCTTTGAAGCTCCAAATAAAGCTTGGTCCTATGACTCCTGTTCCTGTCTGACACAGAGATCAGATTATTCCCTTTCTGCTGTCAGGTTGCCTTACACATGTTTGAACGCTCAACCCTTCTGAGATTTTTGTAGGCTAACCAGTTACAGACCTCGAGGCAACCTTCGTAAGTCCCAGTTGCTGGACCTCTTTGTTGTTGTTTTTGTTTGTTCTGAACACCCCAGTTGGCTCATAACTTTTCAAACGTGGTGCCCAGCACCAGACACCGTGGTCTGGCTCAGGAGTGTGGGTGCCAAGCAGAAGGATTGCCTCGTGTATCTGCCAAGGAATGCGCTCACTTACACCTCTGGGTGTGAAGTTTGGGTTCTCTTCTTCCCACTGCAGCCATATGATATTACTGATCGTGTTTCATCCCAATCCACTGTGTGATTCCTATTCCTTTCTATATTTGTATGTTTAAGGTTTGATGTGTACACTCTCCTTTTAGAATTTTATCTTCCTGTCCACCTCTAGTTTGTCAAGATCTTTTGAAAGCCCAGTTCAGCCCTCCAGTAGGCTTGCTGGCCTTTCCAATTTGATGTCTTGTTAAGATTTTAAAAGGTTATCAATCTTTACAACAGATGAAAAATTAAAAGCAGTGGATTGTGTTGGACTTTGGGCAGCTTCTCCTCCAACCCTCTCAGTTGCATCCTTGGAGTCTGATCATGAATTGTCTGTAACCATTCTTCAGATCAAGCTCCCCCAGTATCTGTGACCTTCTCTTTCAGTTATGTCACTTAAACCGTGTTTCTGTAGCTGTGTGTACAAACGTTCTGGGACAGCGTCAGGAGTCTTGCTAAAGCTGTGAGATGTGACATCTTCTCTTAGCAATGAGGACTTTTGCTTGGCATGCAGAAAATTTGGATGTTTATACACGATCTTCATTATGCCCCTTGGGGGAAGTGGAGGTCACTTGCTAGAAAGCAGTCAGTGAACTAGTGATGGAGCTGGAAATAAACCTCAGATTCTCTGGCTTGCTGCCTAATAGGTTTTCCTCAAAGAAAAATAAATTCTGAACTGTTTTATATTCATGTTTAATACAAACTTAGATCTGATTTTTTAATTTTAGTACTGAAGACTTTAAAACAGCATTCCAGAGAAGTCTTCTTTCCTATTCTGTTGGTTTTGAACTAAATAACATGTTCACTTTTGAAACAGAGTCGAAAACTGACTGATCTTGTTTTGCAGCTGGCATTATCTCCCTTCTGGATGAAGAAGAGCCGCAGCTCAAGGTAAACTCTTACATCTGGGAGCAAATAACAGCAATTGCATTAAGTTGAGAGCTGAAAATCATAAATGAGTGGATCTCAGCAATTAATGATAGTGCAGCAACAGGTGGGTCCCAAATTGTATCTAGCCTGAAAGCTGAAAAGAAGGGCTTAGATAACAAGGTAACAGATGGCAAACTTCCTTGTTTTGAAGATGGATCAAACTGAAGCTTCACATGCACAAATTTCTACTTGAAACTCCCAGCTCTCTGATGATAATGGGGCTTTGTTACTGAAATGTGTTCCAGAGATTGCATTTTGACTACGTTAAATTCAAAGCTGAAGTTTATCTCAAGTTTTTAGCATAACTTTAAGAGGTGTAAAACAAAATTATCACAGTTAGTTTTCATTTGGAAAAAAAAAATCACAGTAGTAGTAGGAGAAGAAAACAGCAAAAGAAGATTCAGAGTCCACAGAGTACATGGATCCTCAGGACAACACCAAACACCCGAAGTGGTGGTGCATTGGTGGTGCTTCCTTGTCACTTGAGCAGTTAACATAGCCCCTTTTGGGAGGGGAAAGTGCATCTTGTAATATTGGATATTCCCTACAAGTTTTGCTTGGAAACTGACATGGGTCGTGATAGATCTGAGTGAGCCCTGCTTTTATTCTGAACTAATTGCAGGTGGGCTGATTCTGGTCCAAATATTGTTTATCTCCTAAAGTACTGTGTTCAAATAAATAAATTGAGTTGGCTGGCATTGACCGCAGGCCAAAGAGTTCTCTGTGCTACACAAAGGTTACTACAAGGTCTGAAAACTTTGTATTGTGAGGAAGTTCATTTGTCGTTCATCACTGGGGGGGCATGGGAAGGAGCATCAGGGTTGCCTTGTTAAATGAACAACCTCTTATTTGCAAAGGGCTTGCAAAAATCAGTGAATGCTTGGAAAAATCTTCTAAAGTAGAATTTGCTGTTGAAATGTGTCAGTGTTTATGATATCATTCTTATGTGGTTCTTCAGTTTTACTAGGGAAGGGTAATAAAATGCATTTTTAATGTAACAGCTTTGTATTATTTTTTGTAGGAGTTTGCTCTTCACAAGTTGAATGCTGTTGTCAATGACTTCTGGGCAGAGATCTCCGAGTCAGTGGACAAAATGTAAGAGAAGACACTTATTACTTTGGAGTGTGCTGCTTAAAAAGTACATGAGAGATGAAGTGGATATTGTTCTGGTTGCTTGAGATTGGCTAGTACAGCATCTAACTCTGTACTTTCTGGAAAGCACTAATATAAGTGGATGTGGGGTTGGAGCTGTAGTCCAAAGCTGCCAGTTGTATCAAGCTGTGATGTGGCCTTAAAGAGGACTGAGCACACGGAGCTGATGCTCTTCTCTCTCTTCTTTGCAGTGAAGTTCTCTATGAAGACGAGGGCTTTCGGAGTCGGCAGTTTGCTGCTCTTGTTGCTTCTAAAGTTTTTTACCACCTGGGAGCTTTTGAGGAATCGCTGAACTATGCCCTGGGAGCAGGCGACCTCTTCAATGTCAACGACAACTCGGAATATGTGGAGACGATCATTGGTAAACAACTGTTGCTGCAAAACAGCTCTTGTGTTTTCAAATCACTGTAACTTGGAGATTTTGCTGGATTTAGCGGCTTTTCTCCGTATTCCTCTCCTTGTATTCATTTAAACTGATGCTGCAGTTAATTTTACCCAGTTCATTTGTGCTTTCTCCTGCTCTGGGGTTCTGTAATAGGACCGACGGGAATTCTGGCATATTTTTGCTATTCTTAACCCTTATTCCGTTGTGAGTTCCTAATAGGAAAATTGCTTTTGTTGTTTATTGTCCTTTTGCTCACTTGTGTGCTAATGTTATTATAAACTTCAGCGTAACTTTGGAAATAAACAGCTAGTAAGTGTACCTGCTCCCCTAACTGAGGGGTGCAATTTTTTTTGTCCACCCTTAGCAAGATTGCAAGTCAGATGTTGAATGCACGAATAATTTAATTATAATTTAAAAGTCTCATCTGCTGGCATCACCTACCCTGTACAAGATATGGTGGGCCTGCTAGAGTCTGCTAGAGAATATAAGTGTCTTCCATTACTGTCTGTGTATGACTACACAAAGAGTTCTTGTGCCTCACCTTTGTGTAGTTTCCTATATGCTGTATTTGGTGCAATGTGTGTATGCACATACCGTTCTCTTAATCTGTAAAAAAAAAACCCCAAGAAGTTGACTTTTTTCCTCCAATATCTCTTCAGCAAAATGTATCGACCACTATACCAAGCAGTGTGTGGAGAATGCAGAGCTGCCAGAAGGGGAGAAGAAACCTGTTGATGAAAGGCTAGAAGGAATAGTGAACAAAATGTTCCAGCGGTGCTTGGATGACCACAAGTACAAGCAGGCCATTGGCATTGCTCTAGAGACACGCAGGCTGGACATCTTTGAGAAAACCATCCTTGAATCGGTATGTGTAAGAGCCCAGAGGTGCAGTAGCTGGTCTTTTCCAGGTGTTTCCTTAGGGTTAGGTGAGTGATTTATTTATGGGAGGTAAATCAAACCAAAAAACCCCAGTAGTTGGTGAGCTGCTCTAATTTTCAGTGACTGTGTGCAGTCTTAGCCTGCCCTGACTGCACGGCAGTACTGTCTGGGTTTAGCATCTTTCACTGAGGGTTAAGGTAAGTCACGTCACCTGGTAATGACAGTAAGAGAAGCATACCTGTAGCCATTTGCAGGAGCTCAGTGCTTGTGTGTAATCTTGCTATGCTGCAGTATTTCAATTATATGCCAGAACACATGGTTTAAATGTGTTAAATTTTACCACTTTTCAGTTTACAGCTTTCCTGTCTTTTTGGATGTCTCCTATTTCTGTATATGGAGGTGATAATCATAAGGCATCCTTCTTGCTTTCTCTGTTCTGTTTGCAGTCCTATGCGTTCACTGAGTTTAGTGCCCATTATAAATCCTTAATTTCAAATTACCTTTCTGAAGTCTAGTAACCAAATCTGTTTCTCAGTCTCTAAGAAGAAATAGGTGTGTTAGGGATCTTTTTGTGGTGTGTAGTTTGTTTTGCTGACATTATATGTTCAAAGAATTTCACTGCATTTGAGAATAACTATTCAAACAAAGAAGATGATGTGAAGTAAGTATTGAACTTGCAGATGAATCTTTTGCATGTTTTAACTACTGAATTATCTGTTGGTCCTGTACATTTCTGGTAGTATTTTTTTTTAAAACTGCAATACACTGCCATATAAGCTTTTCTGAAAATGGGAAATGAAACTGTGAAGGTTTATATGTGTGTGTCTTTTGCTCTGCTTTTTAAAATGGAAATGGGGTAGCTTTATTTTAACTTATAAATCCTGCTTGTAAGTCCAAAGCCAGATTTGATATCTGTTAATTTAATTTCAGAACGATGTTCCTGGGATGCTCGCATACAGCTTGAAGCTCTGTATGTCTCTGATGCAGAATAAACAGTTCCGTAATAAAGTTTTAAGAGTTCTAGTTAAAATCTACATGAATCTGGAGAAACCGGACTTCATCAATGTGTGCCAGGTAAACCTCTCACAGTGCTGTTTAAAGATCAATCAGAAGTTGCTCTTCTTTAGATATATTTGATTTGACATTTACCTGATCTCTGTTTTTAATTCAGTTAAATTAAATATGTTTTCCTGGTCATGTGCTTGAAATACATATCAAAGTGAGATAAACTTGAGAAAGATACAAATACTGCACATCTGGTCAATTTATAGAGAAAGAAACATGTTCAAAGGCAGTTTGGGGTTAGAGACAACTCTGGCAGAGTATTTCAAGCCTATGTAGGGAGTATCAGATGGTAGGTTCACAGCTTGGAATTGTATTTATTCCTCCAAAGAATGTTTACAGTGCTTTGGTTTTTGGTAAGCCGTTGTCTGAAACTGGTTAGAGAACCCATTATGAAGTACTCGAGTGTTCTTAGGCCTTTGCCAGTCTTGGAACGCTGCGTACAGGTCTCGAGAGTGTTATGCCTGTTCCGTTTTAGCTGGGATGTCCCTCCAAAATGAGTGATGCTGCTTTAACATACTTTTGAAATTTCTGTGTTTAGCAGCACAACATTATCAGCTTCCAAAGATAAAGCTGTAGAAATAGGAAGGTTTGAATGTTGTGTCTTGGATTTGTAATACTTGATGTCATTTATAAACTGACCTATGAAAAATCTTAAAAGATTATTATCTCCTATGAGAGAGAGAGAAAATTTAGTTTTTCTCTGAAGGGTTGTTCCGTGGAAGTAGCAGATGAGGAAATGGGGAGAGTGGAGTGTGGCCTTGGGTAGTGTTGCTTTTTTATTCTGAGATACATAATGTCTTACGATGATTTTTTAATTTTTATTCCCGTTCTTCCCTTCTTTCCACTCAGTGCCTGATATTCCTGGATGACCCACAGGCTGTGAGCGACATCTTGGAAAAACTGGTGAAGGAAGATAACCTTCTCATGGCCTACCAAATCTGCTTTGATCTGTACGAAAGTGCCAGCCAGCAGTTCTTGTCTTCTGTGATCCAGAATCTCCGCACAGTTGGCACTCCCATTGCCTCTGTGCCTGGCTCAACCAACACTGGCACTGTCCCTGGATCCGAGAAAGACAGGTGGGAATAGCTGTGCTCTCATTGAGCTTCCTGTTCTGTATATAGCTGTCCATTACAAGCAATCAAATTACTCCCCTTAATTTAAGTTAAGATAATAGACAAGGGATCCTATTTTCGAAGGGTAAACAGTCCACTGTTGCTTGAAAGAATGCGTTTTCCTTTGAGTTGAGGTGTAAGCATGGTGTGTGACTCAGCTAATGAGCAGTAATTCGTTAAGCCATAGTATGACTTGCTGAGGAATGCTCTGATGTTGTGTGGTCTTTGCAGCAGCTTGTAAAGCTAAGAAATGGGTGAGTTCAGGCAAAAAGCTCATTGCAGCTATGTGCGAGTTTGGTCTCAATCGTAGCTGTGGTCTGCTACCTGCTTGTGGGGTGGGTGAGCTCAGACGATGCTGTAGTGTTATTGACCCTTTTGTACTTGCAGTTAGAAAGAGCCAGCTCAAATCTAGCCTGAGTTTTGTTAAAGTCACGATGTTTAAAACTTGTTCGGTGGTCAGCATCACTGGATCTTAGCTGTAGGAAGCTGCTATTAAGAAAACCAAAACCCATTCCATCTTTATTTCTTCTTTTGATGGCTTACAGATAATGGACACAAATAGTTTTGTTTTAAACTTCTGTTTTTAGAGGATTGACCAATCCATGATAAGGGTGCTGCCCAGCTAGTGGGTAGCATAGAATAAGTTTGTGCTCCACTTGCTCTTCAATCACTGGAGCTGTCATGTCTATACACAACCTGATCCCTGTGCTGTCTTTGACAGTGTGTGATGGAGAACGATGCCTGTGTCAGAGCTGGTTAAAAATAAGGGCTTATGCAGCTGTGAGGAGCTGGGTCTAAATGCTTCTGAATTGGTCGTACAGGGATAGCAAGCATTGTCTCTTCCAGTGAAATAAAAGGAAAGGCACAGAATAATTTGTCATCCTGTGAAGCATTAGGACAAGGTGCTTAGCACAGCTTAATATGTTTCATTTCCTTCTCAACACCCTAGCATCCGTCCTTACAGGGATGAGCACAGGGCTTCCGGGTGAGGATATAATTATCCTTGGTGCCTTGTTTGTTGGCTTTCTCTCACCTGTCTCTGGCTCTTTATTCCCTACAAGCATCTCTATTTTTGTTGTCTCTATAGATGGAGTAAGAGGGTGGGTTTTTTTCTGGGCCTTTTTCTTCAAGTTCCCTGAAAGTTGAATTGTGGAGGAGTTTGCTTCTCAGCAGTGACCTCCATGTAGTCAGCCCTTGTTCTGTCACAGTCCTGTTTCCTGTCGTCTCCAAATCCCAGGCTACTCTTTCAGGACAGTGTTAGCTATAATTAGAGTGCTTGGCTAGTTACAAGTGATGAACTGGGTTGTATTTTTCATTTTTGCTTTATTTCAGTGATGCTATGGAAGCAGAAGAGAAACCAGGAACCACTTGTGCAGGGAAGTCTGCAGAAATTGTGAGTGCCTTTTCCAAAATATGCCTTGCTTAGTTTTCCTTAATGTGTTTTATTTGAATCTCTGGGGTTGTTAGATTGGTGTAGCTAATGAAGAATGGAGTTCCATTTCTGTTTTGCTTGGACACAAGGTGATAGATGATCTCTGAGGACCAAATAGCTGTCAGTCTGAAAGTCCAGCAGTTCAGATACTGCAAGCTGGAACAGAGTGGGAAGTGGGTAGATTTCAGCGGGAATTACTGAGTTCAGGAAAAGGGGAAAAACAGGAGGATCTGGCTCACGTATTTGCTTTTCTTGATGTTGAAATAATTAACTCATTCCAGAAGAAAGGGACTGGAATTTGACTGCTGCTGAGAGCCTTAGCTGATAAATTAGCTTGATTTTTTTTCTTCTCCTTCTGAAAGCCAGCTGAACCTTCGCTGATGAATTATTTTGATCTTTGCGTTTGGGGTTTTCTTTTTCTTTCCTTTTCCTTCTGAAATTTGGTTGTATTTCTGGCTGGATAGAACTGATTGCTGATGAATTATTTTGATGTTTGGGTTTTTTTTTTCCTTTCCTTTTCCTTCTGAAAGTTGGTTGTATTTCTGGCTGGATAGAACTGATGCTGCTTTGCAGAAATGGCAGGAGGGGGTAGTGTGACATAATGTAGTTTATTTTCCATAAAGGAGGAAGTCGTTGCCTCTGGCTAGGATGGTGGCTGTGTTGCAGGGCCAGCTGGTTATAATCTTTTTGTTTAGTTTCTTTTCCCAAGTATTGATCACTTCTGACATGCACATACAGTTGCATTTCAACACAGAGAATAGCTGATGCCATTTGGACACTTGTAATGCTGAGGAAATGAAATGTGACTAGAGAGGAAAGTAAAAATCAAGACAAGGTTTTTTTCTTTTTCCTCACAGTGCATGTTTGCAAACTAGACCTGAGAATTTTTGAAAAATTCTTGCAGATCACTTAAAAAGAACATTTTACTTAATCCAGGGGAACCAGAAGTGTGTCTTCTTGAAATTATATTGCACAAGGAAAGCAGAAGGAGTGGAGTTACTTGCCGCATCAAGGAACCTATAGACAGTGTCTTTGTGTAGGAAAGGTGTCTTGCATCAGTTTATGCTACATTGGCATTACTGACATAGGGACAAATACATAAAAATGATCTTTGGCCAGAAATATTCCTGAACTTAATCTTCCACAATTCAGAATGCTGACTACAAAGAAATAATTGAGGGGATTAGTTGAAGGGCAGTACAAAGAGCCGCAGTGTACTTTTCACCCTGCTCAGAAAGGACTTTAGTGGGGACTTAAACTGTGGAAACTTTTGCATGGTGGGGAAGAAGGAGGCTTTCTTAAAGAGCTCTGAAAGATGAATGTGTTAGGGACTCCTAGTTCTGCTAGCTGCTGTTCTAAATAAAGCATTTAGCTCACAGGAATGATGCTGCAGGTCGCCAAGGTCATGCAAAGTGGTGTGGTTTTGTGGTCCTCTCCATTAAAATGGAAATACAGGTTCACCTTTATAAAAGTGGTTCCCTTTTGCAGGAGACTCATTGTATCCATAAGGCCAAACAGCAGCTTGCAGAATATTCAATGTCATTCACATTCTTTTGCTTTCAATGAAAGGATCAACTTAATTTCAAAGCGTCTCTTCTCCCACCTGTACTGTTGTCCACTAAAGGACTTGATTATCTGGGAGATCTGGGCTTGTGCACCAAGGGAAGAAATGGTGTCCCTTTCATTCTAGAACCTGATAGTGTGGAATATGGTGATGGGAACACACCAGAGTGGCTTCTCATGTGTTTTAACAGAGCTGAAGTTGGGTTCTCATGTTTTTTCTTCTTTTTGCTTGTATGTGAAGAACCCAGAGCCTAAGGACCAGATCTCAAAAATGATTAAAATTTTAAGTGGGGAAATGGCCATTGAGTTACATCTGCAGTTTTTAATACGAAACAACAATACAGACCTCATGATCCTCAAAAACACAAAGGTAAGAGGCTTTGTAGGTGTAATTGTCTTGGATTCATCTGATTCATCCTGTGTTTGTTTTGACCACATTGCTGCTATTTTACAACATTATCTTACATTTCAGCATAGTCTCCCTGGGTTTTGAGGGTACAAATCTGTGTTTTGGTTGTGATAAATTAGCATTTAAAACTTGAACCTGTGAGGCTGAAGGAGAGCTGACTGCACCCAAAGAAGGCCATATAATCGGATTGTTTCAAGTTGCAGCTAGTATGACTTAGTGACAGGCTGCTATTGGGGATTTTTTGTCAATTAATTATAGAAACTAATCCTTTTCTGACCCCTCTTTTTTTTGGATGTGTTTGTTTTTCATCTGGTCACTAACATGTGTGAACTCACTTCAAATGTATTGGAAAATCTTTTCCATCTGCTGTTGAAGTGCTTGGGAGCAGTCCTCCGTAGTGTTCCAGGAACGGCTTGAAAACGTCGGCAGCACACACTCTGCAGTGCTCACTTCTGGGAACCAGAAGCAGGGGTTCTCCAGTTAAGCTGCGATTGGAGAAATGACATCTCTGACAGAAACTCATAGAAAGGATTGGTTTGCACTGGATAGATGGGTTGAGGATATATTAGGATATATTAGAATGTATTAACAATCTATTAACTTTGATTAAAGGGAAATTGCCGGTTAAATTGAGCATAATTACAATCCATTCTTCTAGTGCACTGGCAAGCATGTTAAGCAACCTAGGGCATATCTTTTGCTGACTGGTGATACTGATTTATTTTTTTCTTTCAGGATGCAGTGCGGAATTCTGTGTGTCATACAGCAACAGTTATAGCCAACTCCTTTATGCATTGTGGTACAACCAGTGACCAGTTCCTTAGGTAAATCTATGGCAAGGAAGCTCCGGTGTCATTTAGAGGTGTTTGAACAACATTGTGGCCCTGCTTAGCCTGATACCTCCAAAAGGGTGGCTGCATAACACTGATGGGCTTAGAGAAGAATAAACAAGGGTCTGAAAACTAATGTGGAGGCAGAGAGGAAAAGCTGGAATCGTTTCCTTTTCTCTGCCCTCACAAACTGGCTTTATTTGATGACAAGCAACATGAGCAGTTTGGAGAATGGAGATCTGGAATTTCTGTTCTCTTTGCCTGGTAGTTTGAGAATTTTTGAGATGATGTATCGTATCTTTTTTGGTAGAGACTGACAGTGCTGAATGACTCTTGGAAGGGAAATGTCAGGGCTGACCTTACCAGGGACTTGAAAAAGGTTCCAGAAACTCTGTTAGAGTTTCTCCCATAGAGTTAGTGGGCTGCATATTGAGCAGTTGTTCTCCATCTTTAAATGTGGTTAGCCTTCTTGCCTTCTGGAGCTGCTTTCTGGTTTGAAAACAGTCTTTAGTGCTGTGAAACCCTGCTTGCAGGATGAGGGATGGGCTATATGAAAAAACCCTGTATAACCTTTCTCTTTTCATCTTCCAGGGATAATTTGGAGTGGCTGGCCAGGGCCACTAACTGGGCTAAGTTTACTGCTACTGCCAGCTTGGGTGTTATACACAAGGTAACACTGCATTAATTTCCCTCTGTTCAGTATCAATGCTTGACTTGTGAACACTGGAAACATTGAAATGGGGATTTTGAATGATGCCTGCACTCCAGTTTACCTGGTCTATTGCAAAGTACAGCTGTAACATCGTTTGTGTCTTTGCACTAAAGAAAAGCTGTGCTTTAACAAGTGCATCTTGTCTGATATCTGATCTGATATCTTCCTTTGTGAGTTGAACAGAGTCAATAGTTTCTAGCTATTAAAATTGAAGGTCATAATTTCTTAAGTGGTTTTGTAAGTACCAAAGTCCTTACTGCAGTAAGTTTCAGTAAGTTTGAATGGTGACCTAAGTAGTGGTCATTTTCTTCAAGTTCATTCACAGGGAGTGTTTATCTAAGGCTGTTTTGAAATAGCAAGAAGTCTTTGTAATTGTTTGTGTGCCTCAGCCCTCATTGAAGTGCTGTAGTGAATGAATCAGTGTAGCTTCAGGCCAGATTTGTCCTGGTTTTAGGTTAGTGACAAAGTGACTGATGAGTACTTGTGTACTGTGATTAATCAAATCCCAGTACAGAAGGATTCTTTGCTGATTTTATAGCACTGAATGGCTGATTTTTGTGGAGAAAGTAATGGCTATAACATGTTTTCTCCTGACTTGTTTAAATATTATCATTAAGTGTTTGCATCCAGTATTTTTTCACCTTTCATTTCCCACTGTTTTGCCTTCCTACTGGACATACAGGGTCATGAGAAAGAAGCATTACAGCTAATGGCAACGTACCTACCCAAGGATACCTCTCCTGGGTCAGCCTACCAGGAAGGCGGAGGTCTCTACGCCTTGGGTCTCATTCATGCTAACCACGGTGGGGACATCATTGACTATTTGCTGAACCAGCTGAAGAATGCCAGTAATGATGTATGTACTGGATTCAGTAATGAACCTTTGTTCTGTTGGGACTATCCAGAAGGGTGGTAGCTGGTTTAGAAGTGGATGTTAGAGGTAACTAAGACCATGGCAGCAGTGGGCCTTAAATAGAAAGTTTAGTTTTAACAACTTACTGCTTGAGGTTTAGGTAAGGTTTTTAGGAAATTCTTACATATTTGACAGCAAATCTAGCTTCACCTTTCTAACTGCTTGTCTATCTACTTTATTTTGCTAGTGGACCTGCAGTATTCAGGCCTTATGGCTTAGCTGTCAAAGGAATAAGCCACAGAATGCTTCTGCTGCCCTGTAGGTTTAATGCACCTTATTCAAGAAGAAGTGTTACTTCACCACTTGCTCTCTGTAGACCTCTACAAAAGGTCTATTTTTAAGTTGGGAATTAACTAGTATTTTCCCAGCGTGTTGCCTTACTCCAGCTGATGAATTTCAGGCTACTTTAAAAATTCTATGAGAGGATCCCACTTGTCTTATTGCAGATGTACTGCCTTTCCTGTATCTGTTCTTAGAACAAAAGAGGATGTAGACTGTTTAAGTGGATACTCATTTACCCATCTATTCAAAAACTGTTACTAGGCAGCAGTTTTTACACATGGCACAGATTTATGGTTTTACATAAGTCAGTAGGGGAGAAGACCTTAAAAATATTATAAAGTCTTGTTCTATGTATAAAGCTTCTGATGCTCATTGTTTATGGGCTTTTGAACTGCTGTTTCGATTCTGTTTTCTGCCACTTTCATCAGAGTTACTACCTGAGATGGTGAAAGTGTCAAGAGATCATTTTGGGTGGTTTGGGGCTGAAAGTTTGCAACTTTATATTGATTGAAAGATGCCTACTTCAGCTGAAGCCATCTTGTTCCCTGGGTTATGATGACTGAACTTACATCTGCTTCTCTAGATTGTCCGACACGGTGGCAGCCTGGGCTTGGGTCTGGCTGCCATGGGGACAGCACGTCAAGATGTGTACGATTTGCTGAAAACAAATCTATACCAGGATGATGCAGTGACAGGTAAATGTTGTGCTTTCAAAGCAAATAACCATTGGAGGCCTTATCAGGCAACTGGGATTATTTTGCGTTTTGATTTTTTTTTTCCAGGCTTTCTGTTAGGAGCACAGATCACTTCTGGGTTGCCTTAGCTGCGTTTTATTTACTGACCTTTCAGCATGATTATTTAGTTATATGGCAGTAATGTTCAGAGGTCCTGGCAGGACTGGTCTCTGGCACTATGTCAGATATTGATAGGACATGCTAGGTCTTTAAATAGTCCCTTATTTTGCTCTATCCTTTCCTTTGTCATACACTTTTTATTTAGTATGATTGATCTCCAGAGCCATGTGCCCTTTTTGGCTGAGAGGAAGCTTGTAGACACTTGGGGGGGCTACTGCAGCATTGGTAGGGGTTCACAGGAAAATTTTCTCTTGTGCTCTTGGCCCAAGGATGAGGAAATTGAACTTGGTAAGGAACAGCAGTAAGTTGTAGTTGATATCATTACTGGCACATTTGGCTATGAATAATGGGGTTGCTGGCCATGGTGATGTCCAGAAGTGATCTGTTGGCCTACATCTTGTGTGATTCTCTAGATACAACATTTATTGCTTTTGGGAACAGAGTTTGCTTGATTTTCTTTTTTTGCTTTTCTGTGTTGTGCAGGTGAGGCAGCTGGCCTGGCACTGGGATTGGTTATGTTGGGATCTAAAAATGCTCAGGCTATTGAGGACATGGTTGGCTACGCACAGGAAACCCAGCATGAAAAGATTTTACGAGGTCTTGCAGTTGGAATTGCTCTGGTCATGTACGGGAGGATGGAGGAGGCAGATGCTCTCATTGAGAGTCTCTGCAGAGATAAGGTAAGTTTAGCTGTGACTTAATCCCTGGCCCTTGCGCTACATGGGTGACCTTCCTGTCCTTTTGTGAAATCTCCAGCTATAGTGCCTTGGCTGCTCTCTGAGCTTCTGAGAAGTTCTTACATGAGTCTGAAGTGGGGCAGTTTCACAGATTGCTTAATTCTGATCAAAACTACAAGAACAACAGTGCTTAGCTGTGTATTTCGTTAGCTTCATACTCGGTCTCCAGAGACCTGTGAGCAGCAGCAAGGAAGAGAACAGGGTTAATGGTTAAAAACAATGAGTTTCACTGTAGGTGGGTCATTCTCAAGGATCTAGTAGTGATCAATAGCAGACAGTGAATAAGAAGCAGAATGACACATCTGCCAGATGCTCTTTTTGGCAGTCTGTGGCATAGCAACTTTCTGTCCCCCCGAAATTGGTAATGACAGCCCTGCTTTGCCAATTGTCCTGTTACACATCCCTAATAAACAATTAAGCAGTGAGGCTACCTGTTTGCAGATTCCAGGCCCAAGATTGGAGCAGATTAAAAGTCAGAAATACCGAGTACATGTTTGGATGGATATTAACTATTGGTGCTTTCTTTTCCAGGATCCAATTCTCCGTCGTTCTGGCATGTACACTGTGGCTATGGCGTACTGTGGCTCAGGGAACAACAAGGCTATCAGACGCCTACTGCACGTGGCTGTGAGTACTGTGGGCTTAGGAACACATCGCAAGAAATTTGTGGTGAGAGAGTAACCACATCACTCTGACAGGCTTTGTGTCTATGGTGTTAACGTTCTGGTCCAAATCAGAGATTGCAAAGTGATGAAAACTTTTCTTAATACTATCAGTAGAAATAACAGGGTCTTCTGCCATTAGGATAAGTAGAGTTCCAATAGGAGAATATTCAACCTGATATCACAAAAAAGGAACCTATTGAAAAATAGAGCACGATCCTAAAGTAGTTAGTAATGGGTTTGCACTGCATAGTCTGTGTAATGGTGGGCTGGGGAAAAACAAACTGTAAAACATGAGGTCAGCCTGCTCTTGGTAGACGTGAAGTCAGTGTATGAACAAGGGGGAGGCTGTTTCAGTTAAGTCCAAATGTGATTATTAACTTTCTTTTTCCATCATCCTGTCTTCTTGATTAACTTGTGTGCGTGACACCTGGCCTGAAATGTTGCGGAGTCCTCAAGTGTTTTAGCTATATTCTGAATGTCCTGTTTTCACTTTGTAGGTGAGTGATGTGAATGATGATGTGAGGCGGGCAGCTGTTGAGTCACTTGGTTTCATTCTGTTCAGGTACAGTATCTTCCGTAGTTACTTCTGCAGCCTTTAATTTGATGTCTGTTACATTTTCAGGAAATATGTATGCTGTTGCTTTCACAAAATGACTCAATTGCTAACTGAGTGGAGGTTGAAAAGTCCAAAACTTGAGAGGGAATAAAACTTGGTTCAGAATTAGAAGCCTTCCCTAATGTTCAGCAGATGCTTAATGAGCCTTTCTGTAGGTTTCCGGACTTACAGCTTAATTGTCCAAATAGAGTTAGATGAAGTTCACCAATAGAATGAAAAATTAATACTTGCAGGATTGAGAGTTATTTAAAAATTAAATATACAGTGCTTGTGCCAGGCCCCTTAAAGGCAGCAGCACTCGGACCAGTATGTCTGCCTAATTGCTGTCTGAAATGTTCGTGGAGATTTGTGACTTTGGTAAAAATGACATGAAGAAGGATGTGGAAATAGTATTTGTTTTTTAAGTTGCTAAACAGTGATGGATTAGTGGTCTTGTGTTGTGGTAATGTAAGCCCATCACAAAATAGTCATGATGTTTGCTTTGGTTCTCTGAAGTGAAACCTGTCACTGAGCTGGTATTTTGTAGTGCTCTATAGTTCCCTAGGTAAGAGGTGTTTGGGATTTTTTAAATTAGACTGGGGAATTAGAAGGCTCCTCAAGGACTACACAGTCATCTGTTAATGCAGTAATCGGTGTAGTGAGAGCACGGAGCCAAGCTGCAGCCTTTGAATGTGTTTGAGAGGAGGCAGTGTGTACTTGAGTCCAGGACTGTAATTTTAAAACCTTTGCATCTTCTTTGGGCTGGTGGCAGTCTGGAAATTCATCCTAAAAAGCAGGGTAAGAGGTGTGCTTAATGCTGATACTAAAACAACTGGGTTACTGATATTACCACTCAATTTGTCATTAACCCAGTTGTTCCTCACCTAGAAATTACTTTGCTCTTTTCCATTTTATCTGAAGTGTATTCTGGCTGCAATCAAATGTGGTTTACAAACAGAATGAATTCTCTGTGTGGGCAGCAGGCGTCTCCCAAGAGCTTCTACTCTGTGGCTTTCAATGAGCGCAGATTGTTCCTTGCCGCACAGCAATCTGTGTCTCTCCTGAAGCCAAGGGCTCTTTAACTGCCTTCTCTGTGTACAGAAGGAAAATTCCATGCTGGTCGTCCATAGTTTCGGGCATCTTTTTTCCAAACAGGTTGTGACAAAGCAATTTTGATCTGATTTCAGTGTAATTTTTCTTTTCAAAAGTGCAAAACATAATTGGACATCGATAGCATCTACCAAAATGAGAAGCTTTCAAGGCTCTGAGCTTCAGCCATTTACCATGTGCTGGCACTTTGTTGGAGCAAGATAGTCCTGGGCCTGTTCTCTCCGTATCCAGCAATGAGGAAATGAGTAACACCAGCTTTGACTCTTTCACCTGCTCTGCAGAGGTTCCTATCTTATTCTGCCTCTTGCCTTTCTTGAGGGGTACAGTCCCAAACCTGCTTGCACAAAAGGGAGAAACATTTCCATGTAAATTCCAGTGTCCACCTTACGTGGTAGTAAAGGGCTGAAACTTTTTAGCTGATTATCACTGGCTTCTGGAGGCAGAGACTTGTGTTAGGCTGTAGTAGTTGCTAACAGTTTTCACTTGATCACTTTTGCAAAATATATTATCTGTTGTTTTGCATTAGGACTCCCTTATGAGGATTGAGGGAGCTGGGTCTCTTTAGTTTCAGAAGAGGAGACTGAGGGATGACCTCATTAATGTTTATAAATTTGTAAACGGCAAGTGTCAGGAGGAAGGAGCCAGGCTCTGCTCTGTGATTTCCAATGACAGGACAAGGGGCAATGGGAGCAAGCTGGAGCATAGGAGGTTCAACCTAAACATGAGGAAAACCTTTTTCACTGTGAGGGTTACAGAGCATGGCCCAGGCTGCCCAGAGAGGTTGTGGAGTCTCCTTCTCTGCAGACATTCAAGACCAGCCTGGACGTGTTCCTGTGTGACCTGCTCTGGTGATCCTGCTCTGGCGGGGGTTGGACTGGATGAGCTTCTGAGATCCCTTCCAACTCCTCATGTTCTGTGGTTCTGTGACACATTTCTGGAGGGAGCCCTTGGTTTGTCTGGCCTGGACACATGAAGTAATAAAAAGGATTTTCAGTTTAGAGGACCCCACAGATTACCACCTGCATTACTCTCTCTAGTTATAAACCAAAAGCTGTGTTTCAGTTCCTGGAGAGAAATACTGTCTATTGGGGCAGGGATCTAGAAGCTGGTTTTACATTTACCTTTCCTGTTTGCTGAAGCTGCTGGTTAGCACTAATTATGTGCTCTGGACCATCTCAACACTGCAGGAGTGCAGAGATGCAAAGAGCAAGCAGGCTGTGAGTTTGTCAGATTTGATGACTAAAGTGACATCTCTTGGGACTGTTATTTGTTGAAGTCTGACTGGATTTACTTGTCTTGAAGAGTCAGTGATGTGTCAGCTGCTGGGTATACAGAGCTTTTGAATGAGGTGTTTTGTGATGGGAGGTGAGCGGGTCTGTAACACAGTGGGCTAAGCCCCAGAAATTAATCTCATCTTAGGTGAAGGAACATGAGTGAACCTCCTGTGAGAAGAGATCTCGTTAAATTCTCTGTTTGTGGTTCCAGAAAGGGAATGGTGAAGTCAAAATTGAAATACGAGAATAAATTAGTTTAATGTGGTTTGCATTTTTCTTGAGGAATCCCTGCATTACTGCAGGATTGAACATACTGGAGGCATAAGTTCATCTGCTGGCTTGTACACCTCAGCAGCAGGAGTATGCACAGACTTGTGCTTCTGTGTGTTCCTCCTATAGGAATAACAAAATCCGTGTAAAGGTGGAGGTTGCTCAGAGGGTGGTAGTTTCCTTAAAAACTCCATTGGCAGCTGAGCCAGAGCCCCCAAATTTATTTCGTGTGTGTAATACCTGGTGTGCTTTGTCCTTTTGTTCCAGCTAACTGTGAATGAATGTTCTTCCTCTTGGAGTTTGAACTAGAAGTGTCATAATGTCACAAAACCAGCTGTTTTTAGGTCATACATTCGCATAACAAAACATTCTGTAGGGCTTTTGTGTCCGTCTTTACTTTTGTGAGTCTTCCTTGCCAGCACATACGTGCAACCCTGTGTACGTTCAAGAGCACAGCTTGGTTGTGATGCCTAGAGTTGATGGAAGCAGCACAGTAACAGACTAAAATGTGATGGAACATAATGTAACAAAGCATAACATTTGATTTTTAAAGCAACGAGGTTTTGCTTTAACTTGAAGATTAACTTCTTTTTAAGGACAGATTTTTTTGGGACTTGGAAATTTTGATTTTTTTCACTTTTTAATTACTGGAAAAGTGTACAAAAGAATGTATGTGACTATCTCATTGTTCAAATTCATGAATCGAGGTTTAGGTAGGATGTTCATATAGCACAAAAGTAACTTCCGTGTTACTGCCATTCATTCTGGTTTCGCTGACTGTTTAAAAGCAGTCTGCAGACTGGGGATTGGAAGCACAGCCTGCTGGCTGTAGAACTTGGTACGGCTTTTTTTCCCTTTAGCTTTGTGCCTAATAAAAATTAGGCACTAGTTATGTATTTTGTGACTGATCGTTTTCATGCCACTATATTGAATTATCAAAAGATGCTCTGGTGCAAGAGAATTGTTTCAAAACTCTCTCCTCCTTTTATCTTCACATCTAGCAAGACAGTCAAAACGGTGTGGCATAAAAAACAGAGGCTTTGTATGTATTTTCTCTTTTTAAAAGTGGCCACCTCTTGCAGGAGACACTTTTGAGTAAAATGTTATTGTAAAATGGTACGGAAGCATGAATAAAGCTTGAGATGTTTGGAGATGGGAGCGTGGATGCAGGGCTGCACAAGGAGCTCTGCTATGAAATAGCAAGAAGAGAAGTGATGTATTGACTTGGCTACTGTTACGTGTCTCTGTTCTCCAGTCCTGATACTTTTGCCAGTGATCATAGATAGAAAACGTACTGTATTGTTGGTGTTTGTGTTTGTCCTTTCTACCAAAGTGGTTTATAAAATATTTATCATGGCTGTTGGAAAACAGCATTAAAGGCATTTATGATTTCTGGTCAGTCTTTTTTTAAGGCTATTACTATGAGCTGGAAAACACAATAAATTTAAAGTGTTTTACTTCTTAAAAATTGAAGAATTATTTTTATCTTAGTTTTTACCACTTTAGCTCATGAATTGATCTTGGTGTGTATTGCTGAGGGAGATGCGATCAGTTTATGTAGTCAGCTTTCTTTCTGCGTTATTGTTCTATGTTAGAGCAGTGCTGCAGCATACCTAAACACTTTCTATATAGAAATGAGGTGGTAGATGCTTTATAGATACACCAAGTCTGGTTAAGGAGAAGGCTTCAATGTGGGGTGCAGCAGTGCTTGCAAGCAAGACCTAAAAAGGTTTAATGTTCTCGTAGCAGTTGTTAAATCCAGGGGAGTAAAAGCCATGGGGAAGCAGGACTTAAGCTGTGGGATGCTGCTTCTGCCTTGGTGTGATATTATTTGGAATATTACAGGGAACAATGCAGCCTCTAGAGAGTCCCCAAAGGAAGATGTATTCTTGGCTGATAAGTGTACGCTGCCCGAACTCGGAGAACTCTGCGTGGCTTATGTTCAGTTCTTCATTTTAGGATGATGCAAGTGAAATAGTAACGTTTCCTGCTTTTGTGTGCTTTGTGTTTACTTAGCCTTTGGTATTTTAATGCTGTACATTTGTTTTAAAGGAAACACAGATCAGATACTTGGATTTTGTTCCGGGAAGACTTGGACAGTTTGTTGTCTTTAACTCCTACAAGCTACCTTTATCCAGTGGGCAGATGGCAGATCTCTGGGTCACTGAGTGTGAGGCTGACAGTCACTTTAATGCCATCTGTACCACTGACTTTTGCAGTGGTTTAATTGTGAAGGGGAGGAATTTAGTGAAACATACCTGCTTGTTAATTCTTGCATAGGAAAGTTTAAAAGGGTTTTGTTTACCCTCCAGCCCATTTAATCTGTGTCTTATTCAGTCTTTCTGGGGGAGGAGAATGAGGGTCCCTTTCAGTGAACGATTAAAAGTAACAGAAATCTCACTATAATCTGGTGAAGACTTGGGCTTTCACTGAATTCTTTTTGGATTTGTAAATGCCTTTATCTGCAGGTCTGAAACTGTGAACAGATTGCACAGATACATTCATAGTTTCAAGCAGTACACTATGACATCTTGCATTAATTCTTTCCCTTCTAGTGTTTTATCTTTATTCTGGACTATTTACATATGTGAGCTTTTACTTAGGAAAATAGGGCTCAGAGCCTTACATCACTTCAGAGCTTTTGAAAATCTCAGCAGGTGTTTTAAGTTCCTACTGTAAACTGGAATGTCTACATAGATTTAAACCACATTAATTTACTTACCTGAGATAGGCTGAAGAAACTAGCTTGTACCCTGCTGAAAACTCAAAAGTATTCCTTCAGAAAGTCACTTGCTCCTTAGGGCCTAAAAATACTGCCTATAGTGCCTTTAACAAGCCTATGAGCTTTATATATAACATTTTTTAGATCACTAAATCACAGTGTGCATGAGAAGAGGGGAAGAAACCAGTCTCTTTTGTTCGCCCCCACACCTTTAATTCCAGAAAAATATTTTCAGTTTCTCAGGCTGTACACACTGAGGCTTTTTCACTGAGTAAGTGAACATTTGAAACAGTGTGCTTTATAATTAAGTTGGTTGTCTGACCAAATCCTTGACTTTGCTTTAAAATACTGTTCAGCAACTGAAGTTTCAAAATAAGTCATCAAAAATGCTGAGATTCTTTGAGCTATTAAATGAAGTTTATTTTTCAGAGTTTGGAAAGGACCTCAATACCTGGGTGCAAGGAATCTTAAATGTCCCTAGACAAATAGGGCTTGACAGGAATTATCAAAAATAAGAGTAAAACTGGACATTTCAGCAAGCCATCTCTCCTGTTGTTATAACTAGCTTCCCATTTGAAAATGAAAAAGCTTCCTCTGCTGTTCTGCAGGGCAAAAGCCTCTTTTTTGCAACTGGAGAAAGCAGTGTCTCATGGAAATGGACACAGATGGTGAACACCATGGTGTCAATGCCGAAGCAAAAATACGGAAGTTACTTCTCTCCTGACTGATGTTTCTGCCACGTTCATGATTACCTGGAGAGCCAAAGGGGCGGTAAAGCAAACTTCTGCTTTTAAACTGTATTTTCATGCCTTTTGAAAATTGATGCCAGCGTGGCCAGGTGTGATGTGGTCAGGAAGAGTTTTACACTTGGAGAATACGAGATGAGCGATGTATAAATTTTTCTGGCTGCCTAAAAGTTTTCTGATAGGCTCTGAGCTGCAGGCTTGCGGCTTACAGAACCACAGATGGTTTGGGTCTGGCTTCACAAAATGTATTTTATATCTTCGCAGTTGAGGTTACAAAATTTTTTGCTTCTCTATTTATTAGGATGGCTTAAAGGTTGGGGTTGTTTGGTTTTTGCTTGGTTTTGTCTGGTTATTTTATTTGTGGTTTCTTGGTTTTTTCTAAGGTATTCCCTTTATTTGCCTTTCAAGGCACTCATTCTGTTAAGCTTCAAACTCCATTATTTTCCTCTCTGCAAGGCTGCTGAGGTGGATGTGTTTCCGGGCAGTCCTGTCCATGTCTGTGCTCTAATTCTTAATCAGACAGGCAGCCAGAACATTGACTAAACATCTCCTAATGCATTTTAAATAATTAAACAACGAAAACCCGTACTTGTGCATTGTTCTTCTAAAATGTATTTTGTCTCATAGTGCTTGTGTGTTGCAGATCAACTTTGACTTTTGTCATCTTGCTTCTCTGGTAGTTTAAAAAGAAATGAAATATGCCAGATAAGGGTTTCTGTGATAAGGAGGAAAGCTGAACTAGGTAACTCTGTAAGTTGTTGTTTTATGGAGTGTATAGAGGCCATGGGGCTACCTTGGCATGGGCCAGATTCTGAAAGAACTGAGAGCATTTCACTCTAGAGAAAGGAAAGTCTGGCTTTTTTGGTTAGATGGGAAGTGCATGACTCCTTTCTCCTGTAAAAAAGGTCTCGTATTCTGCTGGCAAGTGACTGCAACCCTTTTATCAATTATTATTTAGGTTGCTATCTTTGTTACAGCTTCCAGCTTCCTTCATAATGCTCTCACTTCACAGCCAGCAAGTAAAAATATATTTTATGTATTTGCATTACTTACAGATGATGCAGTGGAAGTAGTCCTGACTCCCGGCTCTCTTGTCAGTACCACAGGAGCAGTGTTGTCCTTGGTTACCATACAACAAACTTGTGCTTTCTTACAGTAGCTTGCGGAGACTCTCTTATTTTTAATCATGTCTTTCTAATGAAGGTAATGTCTTTGTTCAAATCTGTTCTTGTAGATACAACAGTTGCTAAAACAAGATTTCTGCCGCCCATTAGCTTTTTATTTCCTAGTCCTGCATGTTCTCTTCATCTTTCTTCTCCCGTGTCCTTATGCTTTCCAAGACTGTTACCCGAATTTTTAGCTTGTTTGCTTTGTCAGTGGAGAAGCAATTTCGTCTTACGCTTAGCGTGTTAAATGGAATGTGCGTGTTTTCTTGATGATGTGTTTCTGTCTACGGAGAGATTTCCTTTCTCTGTAGGAAGACTGGATTTTTGATTAGTCACTAGTTCTGAGGCTTATGGTTGCTGACTAAATTCAGTAACTGGAACACGTTGTGCTTCTCTTTATGCTTACTGAAATTGAGAAATCCATATGCATAACAAAAACAACATCTTTGCTGGATGAGGCTTTTTGAAGGATTGTTTCCTGTGGGTGGGGTCTGACCACTGATTACCAAGAGGCCTTGGAAAGTTGTTGCTGAAAGTATATGGTTGCTGCCTGCTGTGTGTACATTTTGTGTGTAATCAGCATGGATTTATTTAAGTAGCAAGTGAGCTTTCACTACTGCTTGCTCTCTGGCTGCTGGGAGACAACCCTTCGAGAGCAGTCCTGTGCCTGTTTGCCTCTCGGTGGTGTTCCTCACAAAGGCTGGGTCCTCAGTTGCAAACGATGCTTTTAATTTTTCTGCTGTGATGACTGTGCATGGGTGTGATTGCACTTTTTTCTCAGAATGCCTGCTTTAGGTTAAATGAGGCATTAATCTGTGATGTTTTCAGCTACGTACCTGGAAGTCTGGGGGGGTTTTGGGTTTGTTTTATTCCAACTCCCTCTCCTCTTTAGCTTCAGAGTAATCTCTAGGTCTTAGTAAAGGCTTTTGATTCTCACATATTTTTAGATGTAGGCATCTTCCACGGCTACAGCAATCCATCAATTCTGGATTTTAACTACAGGATGCTCTTAAATTTTGATTGACAAAAAAGGAATAAGAGCAGTTAGAGCTTATTTTAACCAGTGGCTATCACCAAAAAGGGGAGGAAGGAGGCAAATTACTGTAAGTACCACAGAAGTATTTTGATACTTTCTCCTGGAACTCTCTGGTGGCTGTTACATTAGGCTCTGTTTTGAACTTGCGTATGTTTTAAATTAAATATATATAAATAAATGTTGGAAGGAGATGTTATCTTTAGTACTTTCTGCTCTGCGAATGAAAAAATCCTTTTCTGTACATAATTTTAATGTGTAGCTAAAGAATTCTGAAAATATTACAAATGAAAACAAAGCACGAGCTGGAAATTTTACTGTAAATGGAAACTATCAGGAAAAAATGGGGATCTGGCTGCTTACTGTCAGAACTGCAGTACTTTGGGGCAATACCATTTCCCTTCCCAAAGAGATGCTCTGGAGCTGTCAGAAGCTCCCAATTTCCCAGATGCCAGACTCTGGTGGCTTTTATGGATTGTGAGGAACTATTTGCATGAATTGTGCTCTGATGGAAGGCTCGAGCATGTTTGAGAGGGTGCAGATGGGACCTGTAATCTTCCGCCATTCGTCCAAAGAAACTGTTTTGAGCTAAGCCAAACTGCGAGTGCGTGCAGGTCTAGATAATACTGTTTTCTCTGCTGTCTTTTGAGCACTTGCTCTTGTTTTCAAGTGAAATAGCTATCTGAGCTGTGATTTTTCCACTTTGTGTGAACAATATTGGATGAGGGAGTGCCAGTGGTCGTAAAAACAGAAGTGTGCTCATATAAATTAAAGGGATGTTCTAAGCACTGCCTGTTGTGTTTTACTTAGGATCATTGATGTATTGTCCTATTTTGGTTAAATGCTCTTATTTTCTTGAGAACAAAGGGTGGTTTCTGTTACAGATTTGACGATATCAGATTTACGTGTATGTGAGAGTAATGGAGACGAAATTCAGGTGGCCAAGAGATTCTGCTCACCCTTTTACAGTAAAACCACAGAGGGATAATTTCAGCACATGGGATTTTTTTATTGCTCTGCTAAGAGCAGTTTTAGCCCTTGAGGAATGGGCACGTACACCCTGTGGTCCGTGGAGCGAGTGATTCTGCTTGTAACATACAAACCCTCAGAGAGAAGAGAAGCTCGTACGTGGATACGCAATCTCAGCAGAGGAATGTATTTGTAGGAGGCAATGCAGTGAGCTTGTGTGCTGTTTTGTTTACACAGAATAAAGGTGAATTTAAATTAAAATCGGCAAGCTCGTATCCCCCTGCTAATTTCATCAGAGAGCATCAACCTAAAGAGTGTTCTGTCTTCTTGCCAGATGTGAATGTTCGAGTAGTGTTTGTACAGGGATGCTTTTCTTACAAAAATATACTTTAAAGAGACTGAAGATGATGAGAACTGAAGTCAGATACTCAAACCGATTTAGCTTTATTTATTTCCCTCTTCCTGTAGGCTACAGTTCTGCATTAGTCATTTATCATGGAATGAAGTTCTGGTTGCCACCGTGGGGTTGGAATTAAAGTAGAGGAGACTTTGGAGGAGGGGAATTAATATAAATTTATAAGATATTGCTTGCATAAATAACAGAAAACAGTAGTATTTATACCCTCTCATAGCACAATTACCTAGAATAATACATACAGTAATACTATGATGTGGACGTGGCTGCCATCCCACTATACATAGCTGATTTGTTCTTCTGTTTTATCAACGTCATTATCTGAGAGCAGCAACGTGTCCAGCAGAATGGCCGATGACGCTTGGATGGGTGAGCTCCTCAGCCTCATCGGGCTCTGGTACATAATGGGGTTAATCCCATTTCTCATCCCATGCATGACAAAGAGCTTGGAGTTTTCTGCCATGGAGCTTCTGAAAGAGATCCTGCTGGAGCGCTTCCGAAGGGCCTTGACAGGCTTTGTGGTCCGATAGTTGCAAGTGATATACCTGCTGAAAGCCTCCCGAAATGTCTTGTTGAAGAGCGTATAGACAAGAGGGTTCACTCCTGAGGATACGTATCCTATCCAAACAAATATTTCCATAAGCTTTTGAAAAAGCTCCTTGTTGCAGGAGTTGCACAGAACTGAACTTATGTTTGTTATGAAGAATGGGCACCACATCAACAAGAAGAGAAAAAATACAATCCCCAAAACTTTGGACGCTCTTTGTTCGTTGGTTATCGTTTGCATGGACTTCCTCCCTATTGTAGACACTCTGCAGATGGGCACGTCGTGGGACAAAGTCTTGTCCTTCCTGGAGCCGTTGAGCATGGCCACCTTTTCTGGGGAGGAGGCGGGCGTTGTGTCACGCTGAAATACCGTGGACACGGTGGACCAGGTGAAACGCTGAGGCGGCTTGTTGATCAGGTAGGCCTTCTTGCGTAGCACCTGGATGGTCAGGAAATAAGTGACTATCATGATCGCAAGGGGAATGAAGAACGCAGCCACTGATCCGTACAGGATGAAGTCATGGAAACGATCGGGCGTCAGGGCGCATGTGATGTTTGTAGCGTTGCCGTTTCTATCTTCAATGCCTCTGATAGGGACCGGAATAGCAATGCCTATAGGAGAAAAACCAAGCACTTCAGCATAGGGTAACCACTTGCAATCTCTTTTTTTGGGCCTGAAGCCTTGGGGTCTCTAAACAACGGTAGTTCCTGAGCTCTGGAGCAGGCACAGGGTGATGGAGGGAACGTGAATTGTTGGGAGCATCACGTGGGTAATTGGGCAATAAGTACTCTGTGAGACTTGGCGAGCTCAGCTCTAACAGAGGGCCCTTTCTAGGGAGACTGGGTCTAACCCTTAGCGATTGAGGAAGCAGTATGAAGTTGCCAACTTCTCAAGTGTAAAACACATGAAGTGCTTTGACTCTCCTTGTTTGAAGTAGTGTGGCTTTTCCTCCAGTGAAATGTGTTTCCCCAACGCCATCTGCTTCTTCCCCACCCCCCTCCGTGGTTAGTGTGGCTTTTCCTCTAGTTAAATGTGTTTCCCTAATGCCATCTGCTTCTTCCCCACCCCCCTCCGTGGTAACCTTTGCACTTTTTGAAGGGCAGTTCTGTAAATACATAAAACTTGTCTTTTCCTCTTATCTTAACCGCATCAGGTGACTGGGCACAGACAGCTGATTTTTTTCACCCTGCTTGACTCTTTCATATATACAAGTAGTTAAATAGATGCCAGAATTATGCAGTGTGTGTTTGAGACGGATTTGTTGTTTAAAATCTCTTGCATATTTAGGAGTGTTTAAATGAGGGTAGCTAGCTCTGTAATTCACCACTCATTTGAAAAAAATGTTAGCAGCCTTGTCTTTTAAATGAATTTTTTATAACCACTAAATTACAGTCAGCACTTCATTTGCCAGCAGTCTGACACTACAACAAAAACAACAGGTTCCTTGCTGTCTGCTGAAGGTTATTTGTGCTGTGTTTCCTGATACCGCTTAATGAGATGGAGCGATTTACCGTACTCCTCTATTACTCAGCTTTCTGAATTTGGTTGAAGGCAGCGAGAGCAAAATGGTTTACCCGTCAGCCACTTTATCCCTTTCTTAGTAAGAGACACACCTTCAGATACAACAAACATTTAAAATGAGGGTTGAACCAAATTAACCTTTGACTTGGAGAATCCTGGCTCAGCTGCAGAGTACGTTTGTGTTAGATAGAAAAGAACCAGGGAAAGTCCAGTGTTGATTAGCAATAAATCACACATTAAAAGGTCAGCTTGTAAGTGTCTTATCATGCTAACAGTTTCCTTTTTTGTGATAGAGATAGCATCTATCTCCTATCGTCACAGCTCTTCCACAGTTTTTTTCAAGTTGAAATTTTTGCATGTATCCTTTGAAGAGGCTGGATGTACCTATTCTCCATCATTGACCTTAATAATCCAGAATAATTTTGTTCCTTCTCTTGCACACAGAGCGTTCAGCACTCTGCCTGTGGCTGCCTGCAGCACGCATCACGTTATTTGGATTAAATGTTTTCACCTCTTTAGCTCATTTAACAGGTTTATTTTTTTAAGCATTAAAGACAGGTGAGGTGCCACGTGCACATCACAGAGGTGCTAATATCATAAAAGTTTATACATTGACATCCTCTATGTGAACTGTTCAGGGTTTGTTTGGTTTTTCTTGCTTAGAAGTTAGCCTTTCTATGTGCTGTATTGCCAACGCATCTAAGTCTTCAGTGTGACTGTCACTAGCCACTCATTTATCTTTCAGTCTATGATGTAAGTAACTAACCTTTTTTTACTTCATGGGACAACTGTAAGGCACAGATTTTAGCAGCATCTACTGAAGGCTTAAAATTGTGTTTTGGACAGAGTATACTGCTACAGGAACATGAAATCTTGCTTTCCCAGGAGACTTGCTATGCATGCAGATACTGTCTTCTGATTTGGGGGCTTCTAGGACCGTGAAGAAGAGTGATGATTATCCCTACTCAATCCTTGCTCTTTCTGGTGAGCCTTATAAGGAGCAGCGATTCAGGCAGATTTTTATGATGTAGCTACGTATGATCCAAGAGGTGGACTTAAGCCAGCCTGGGTGTTAAGGTCTGCTAACCAATAGCACTGGGCCAAATTTTCCATTTTGCTCAGCTTTCACCTGTTGTTTCGGACATGAAAAGCTTCTGCATTCCTTTTCCAGTCTCCAGGTCTCACATACCTATTGAAATGAGCCAAACCACGATGATTTTGATGATTGTTGTAGCCCATGAATTGTACTGACTGGCCTGGATTGGCTTTTTAATCGCAATATAGCGGTCTAGGGAGATGGCGCAGAGGTGCATGATGGAAGCTGTGGAGAAGAGGACGTCGAGGAACAGCCAGATAGGACACAAGGCTGTTGGAAAAGGCCAGGAGTTGTCTGAAAGAGAACAGAAAACCCATTAGAATTTAAGCTTTTACAGAGTTTTCAGTGTGTGATTATTTTCCCTTAGCATCAACACCTTTGAGAAGCTCATAATAACAGAGGAACTGAACTTTGCCACTGCCTCAGCTGGATTCTGTCGTAGGTTTTCATTAGCTCCTAACTTGCAAGGTTGCTGCCATTGTATTGATCAGGCTGCTTGTGCACTATAAGCCTCCCCTTGTCTTTACATCCTTTTTAGATCCTAAGCTTTTTGCGGCAAGGGCTCTGGATAAAAATGGCTTTAAAAAATGGGCCATGACTGTTCTAGGACCTTGCTCCCTGCTGTTAAATGACTATTTTCAGGTATGTCTGCTCGAAAGTCCTATGATTCAAGGTTGCATTAAATGGAGGAGATAATGGGTCATAACCAGTGTATCAGCCTGTGAGTGCAGAACCATGGTTGAACCTCAGTGGTGATCTTGAAGAGTCTGTTTCACATAGTTTTAAAATCATTTACTGTGTCACTTCACCAGATCCAGTTGAGCTCTAATGTGGCAGAGCAGAGCTCTTCTGTCAGTAATTTTATAAAAGTTGAAAGGCTTTTGTGTGTGTCTTGGTTTTGGTTTAGGGTTTTTTTTCTCCCTCTTCAAGAGTGATGGCTTGGATTTTAAATCTGGCATCCTGATTTTATGGTAGTTACCTGCCTTTAAAGTTAATCTTTATAGTGAACACTGGGTCTGTCAGCTGTGGTGTGTCCAAGAGAAAGGTTTTTGTAGTGTTTAACTTTCCAAAAGGCTCACATTTTTGAGAGCTGTCTCCCCTCATCAGTGTTTACAATACTAAACCTAATGAACTTGAATGAAGCTCTGATTATTTTGTTCTGAGCTGCTTTATTTTCACTCACAAGTAGCTTATATTACAATTCAGTGCTAGCAGGGTTCAGTTTGAGGTGCACCTTAGTGTTGTGTGTCTAGAAGAAGGTTCTGTAGCCCTAGGGAAGGGTGTGCGAGCACAGAAGTTTTTTCTGTTTCTAATGGTAGAAGTTGACCTCCCAAATATATCCTCCTTCCTTATCAAATTCAGCTGCACTCAATCAGTAGGCACATTAACATTATTGCCAGAGAAATCAGTTCTTCATTGAATGACAATTAAGGGGAAAAAAAGAAAGACATTTCTAACAAATCAGCTTGGCTTTAATCTCCTTGTTCTGAATAAATAGATCTGCGTGCTGAAAATACCAAATGAGCTGGACTGTTGTAATGCCCAGGCTTATCAATGTGGTAAATGTTGCAGGAGTTTGAGATTAAAACATTTTTTCATAATGAGACTGATAGATGGGAATGATGATGGTGCTGCCTTGACTTGAATTATAAATTCCAGAGGATGGAAAATTTTATAAAGGCGCACATTGTACATAATTGTCTGCACTCTTAACCCGTGGTGGGAAACCTCGTATGTCAACTAAAGAGAAGGGACGGATGGAGCCCTGAACCTCACCTCACCCGTCCCCAAAGCAGTGGACTCAGGTGAGGATGATATAGGCAGTGAGGGAGAAGGAAAAGAGATGGTCTATTTTCAAATCAGGCGCACATCGTACATAATTGTCTGCACTCTTACCCGTGGTGGGAAACCTCGTATGTCAAATAAAGAGAAGGGACGGATGGAGCCCTGAACCTCACCTCACCCATCCCCAAAGCAGTGGACTCAGGTGAGGATGATATAGGCAGTGAGGGAGAAGGAAAAGAGATGGTCTATTTTCAAATCATTTTAGTATCCAGCTGTGTATTTCCTAAAATAGCTCTCACAGTTGAAATGGTGCTTCAAAAATGACTCTGTCAGCAGGTATGAGAAAGTTGTGATTAGTAATTATGAAATGCTTATTCGTATTTTATTTTCCTATCTGCACTTTCAGCTGGCAGTGAGGTTTGGTGCCTTTCTGAAGAAAAAAAGGAAAACCAAAATATCTTGTGGCTCATGTAACCAGCTGTGATGGAAAAAAAAAAGCCAATTAAAAATACAGTTAAAAGAAATAATTGATTTGATGGACTTTAAATGTTTCTGCTCACTCCAAAAAAAATAAGAGTACGTCTCTTGATTCTGTTCAGATAAAATGTGAACAGTGGGAAGCGTATTCTGCATCTGGAGAGATGGCAGCTGGCACAGCTGGATTCAGGTGAGCAGCCAGTACTGCTGGTGCAGAGCACTCGGGTGCTGGATCACAACTGCTCTGCTTTCTGGAGAAACTCTTTCCTTTTGTAGTGAATTTACTCTTTGCAGAAGAAACCCCTCTAATATCTTGCACCAAGAAGCTCTCTTCCTTCTTTTAAATATAGATACATTTAAGCAGCTATCTGTTGCAAAGCAGGCTTGTGCGTTTTTGAGTTGTAAGAGCTTTTGTTGGGAAGTGCAACTGAACAGAGAAAGCTTTGTCTTTATTTTTCTTTAGTTTGGACCTGGTGCAGATGGCAGTAAGTTGTTATCACGTTCATTATTGTAGCATTAGGAACGACTATATTTTTGTGTGTGAGATGATGCTTTTTATCCATACAAAATCAGAGTAGACTTTAAATGCAGCAGCTGGTAAGAATTGGAGAGTATGGTTATTATTTAAACCAAAGAAACACTGTGAAACTGATACCTTGAAGTCCAGCAGAGTCACATATCAAGGTTTATTTTGCCTTTACTTATTTTGATTTGTTGTTTACACCGGTGTTTGAAGCTCTGTGCCTGGGCCTTGAGGGACTGCTCTGGGCTGAAATGTTGTGTTTTCGTGGTGGTGGTGGTGGTAGTGAGTCAGTGTTGGCCTACTCTGTCAGTCTGCGAGTAGGGAAAAGATGGAATATTAATTTCTTCTCAGGACTCAGAAAACATCTCTGACTGTTGAACACGACAGCTTCTTTACTGTCCTGCTTTATAATTCAGACTGAAGGTAAAATGAGGTAGAAATCACTGCCAAGCAGTGATAAGAAGCTGTTACCAGGTCATGCTTTGTTTGGGTTGTTGCAAGTTGTGATTCTCGCAGTATAGATCCACTCTGTTGGAGCAGACCAGAGCATTTACTGGGCTGGCTGAGATTCTCCACCTTCTTTTCCCTTGGGAGTTGAAGTGCTGATTTAAACAAACTAGTGGATTGGATTTTTTAATTTGGGGTTTTTTTAAATGCCTAGGTTACTTGACACATGTGCCTGCCTGAAAACCTGTCTGGTTTCTCCTTCCTACAAACCTCACCTCGGATCCTTCCAGCACTGGATTATCTTCCTTATTTTGAGTCAATACAAAATAAATGTTTTAAGATTTGTCTTGCACCTTAAGAGAAGTAAGATGATCCTTTACCACAACTGCCTACCCTTGATTAATCTTTATTTAAGAAAAGCTTTATTTATAGGTAATACCTTGGAAATGTGTAATCCATAAAACAAAGTACAGTATAGAAGAGCTGCTCTTGCTGTAAGCCGGACGGTTTATGAAGGCTTGGGAGAAAGCACTGCTTCTGTATGTGTATAAGCATGATTAAGAGAGATCTTTAAATAGACTTGCAAATGGTGGTTCTGCTTTAAGGGCTCCTGAAATGTGTTGTCTGTAAAGGATTTTGGTATAGGATGGTGAAAGGTGTTGCCTGCAAAGGATTTTGTTGCAGGGTTTTGTTACAGGATTCTGGTATAGGATGCTGAAAGGTGTTGCATGTAAGTGATTTTGTTGCTGGCAGATGAGGTGTTTCCAGGCTGGAGGCTTCTCTTGTACCCTCGTAGCTGCCTGCCTCTGTTTCTCTGCTACAGTTATACTTGCAGCAGTAGTTGTTCACTGTCATGTAAGATGTTTTAAATTTAGCCAAAGGATTTTTTTTACTTATTAGAGTTACTTTGTGAGGAATAAACTTTGTTCTCTTTCTTATCTTTAGATTTGGGGTTTTGGAAAGTAGCGCTCCATTAAAGCAGTTTTCTGTGGTAGTTTTCACAAGCAAGAAGGGAAGATTTGCTGTGGTTTGTCATCAGTAATGGAGGAAGATTACGGTGGCAAATGCTGGCAATAGATTTTAAAAATAATAGTTTGCAGCCTAGAACGATCAGCATCACCTTTTGATTTTTTAAGTGGATGAATATAAGGAATAGAGAATACATAGATGGTACATGCGTTGTCTCCAGGTAACCCATGGACAACTTCTTCCTGCTGCAGGCTTTGCGAAGGAGAGGCTCTCTCAAGTGCATTTCCTAATTTTGCTATCCAATTAATAGCAACATTTTTGCTTGCCTTCATTAGTTCTCAGTGTTAGAAATCTGTGTAACTCTCTGGAAAGCTAGATTTCAGAGAATGCAGTTATTTCCTAGCATACCCTCCCTTTTTTGGCAGAAATGAGAAGAATTTAGCAAGCAATAAAAGCAATGAAGTGTTTGTATATTCTGCAACTCGCGCTCCTAAATTACAATTGCAGTGTATATTCGTACCAGAGTACATTTGGGTCGCTCTGCTGAGAAGAAATAATCTGCCGCTCATGGCACTATACCTGTGAGCGAGTCACAGGTTTATTTATGTATTTGTTTAATTTTTAAGAGGGCAGCCCTTTATTACAGAGAGAGTCTGTTCATGAAGAATTTTCTGTAGGTGCACGGTCAGGGCATGGAGCCAATATCTGTGGTAAGTTTTAAGTTTGAGTGCTCTGTGGCACCTTGGTTTTTACAGTCGGGAGCATTTAATGCATCTGCACGTTGGTTCCCACCTTTTCCCTCCACATAATTAGATATCAGTCCCAAATCAGAAGCATAATATTTGTGTTCTGTATCTAGAAGCTGCACCCATCTGTGTCAGTATTATGGAAACATTCCTGTGCAGAAGTGCCAGGAGGCTGGATTTCATTGTCTCTCTGGCTATCAATGATTACTCTGCGTTCAAGTAGTTATCTGGCTAATGTAGCTTCAGGATTTCTCCTTGTTAATTATTTAAATGTCTGTTCTAGCTTCATTCCAGTAACTCCTCATGTTTTGCTCATGCTTTGAACTGCTATAAACACCTCAGCATCTTCTCCCAGGCAGTGAAAAGGCAGAGCGGTTTTTCTGGTTGGCTGCCAAAGGAGAGACTTGTGTGCAGGAAAATTCACTTTTAATCACTGCTATGGCAAAGGCTGGTCACAGTCTTAATTACTTGATGATAACTAATTTTGCTACTCTCTTCTGTATTTCCTGCAACATGAAAGATGCTTTTGTTTGAATTTTAAATTAGGATTCCTAGCGTGCTTTACACTGTTGTAACCAGGGTTTAGCACTGGATTAATTGAGAGATTAAGGAGCAATAGCCTCTTTATAAAGTTAAAAAGGAGAGATTTATTAGTCTAGTGAAATAAAAATAATAAACCAAATCCAAACCAAAAAACTTCACCACCACCAAAAAATAACTCCACAAAATCCAGAACCTGCCTTCCCTTTGTACTGATTGCCAGTCCAACGCTAGTACTTTCTGTGGCTAGTAGTTGTATTTTTATTATTAATGAGGCCTTTGGCAGGATCTAAGCAGTTACAGTGTCTGTGTGTAAGTATGTATACACGTGCTTCTTGCCTCTGCACATGTGCACTTACATGACATACCAAGACTTTTTAGAAGTCTGTTTATTTCAAGTTAGAAATCACTATCTTGATCGTGTATGTTCATTTTTCTTTTTACAAACTGTTGCTTGAAAAAAGCCCTATTTTATGATCTCAGCACCGAAGTCTGACCTCCATACCTCTGTTCAGGGAGAAGCAGTCTGTAATACACAGAAATTCTGGCTGCAGGCATTTAGTGAATAAACACATCTGTTAATAAAGTGATACCGGTCTCCAGCAGTGAGCAAAAGCTACTGATGGCCTTTCTGAAATGAAGTTTATGACTGTTTTCTGCTCGTTCCTCCGGCAACTCTTAGAGATCTGGCATAGGAAAACTGAACTTCTGCAGCCTTTCATTATCTAGGGCCCAGTGGTATCTGTACCTTAAAGATAATTGTGAATATCTGTAAGTTTACTGAAAAAAAACCTCTAGCTGATTTTTTTCCATTTATATGATATGAAAATAGGCCATTTAAAATACATTCTTAGAGAAACTTTAGAGTAAAAGAGACAGACTTGCCCATGGAGCTGCCTCTGATTAGTTGTCAAAAGCAATATCTGAAATAAAGCTGGGCACAAGAGAATCTGAAGAAGTCATGCTTTTCCTGTAATGGCTAACCAGAAAGAAAATGTCACACCCAAGGTATGTTCACGTAAAAAATACCTATTTTATTCTATATGCACCAGACTAAATGATAAATCTTCAGTCTCAGACATGGATTAAGACTTCCTTGCCTTGGCAGATGAGTTAATTCTTTGAGATGCGGAAGAAAATGGGTTTTTCTGAAACTGGTCCTGGTAAAGTTTCCTGTCACTGATGGTGCCAGGGTCCATCTGTGACTGCTCACGGTGCTCGGAGTCAGTGCTAAGGTTGAATCAGGTGCCTGACTCCTAAAAAGTTCAAAACCTGTACTGAACAGATACCTAGTCTTCATTTCACATTTTTTAAGAGAAGACTGCCTGCAATTAGTGTGATATCCTATAAAACAGATACCAACAGTGTGCTGATGTTGTTAGAAGTAATATCACACTGTACAAAATGTAATTTCCTGTATCCAGCTCCAATTTAGTATCAGTTCTAAGTCTCAGGTGGATTTTGAATGGTCTGTTTCAAAGGAAAGAATATCCATAGTGGGTATACTTCCCGTGGAGACATGAAGCTATTTTAAGGTGAGAGGGAGAGAGGATTTAGTAAAATTCAAGTGATTTTTAAAATTGTAATGGTAGAAAGCAAACAGTTTTTCTGTTTCAATTAGACCTCCCCAGATTGTCCCCTGTACACTAGCCTGATGACACGAACACGCTGCACTTACCAAATAATATTATGAGGAGAGCGATTGGCATCACGAACAGCCCCACCAGCAAATCTGCCACCGCCAAGGACGTCAGAAAGTAGTTGGTAGCGTACTGCAACTTTTTCTCCAGAGACACGGCCAGGATGACGAGAATGTTCCCCCCAATTGTGGGGATTATCACCAGGAGGATCAGCAGCGCTGCCCAGCGCACTTTGTTTCCTTGTTCATCGCTTGGGTAGTCCTGCTCGGGTTCTCCTGTTACCGGGAGAGGTGACAGAGATCCATTGCCAACTCCAGACCCGTCCAAGAAATGTGAAGGGTAATAGGACATGTTTGTATCCAGCAGAATGTATTCGGGAGCTGTATTTTGTGCAGAAATTGTGTACAATGGAAGAGTTCACTGCTCCTCTCTGGTCCAGGATGGTCCTGAAGAAAGGCCAGCATGGTCAGTATGGTGAACTGGTCATCTGCTATTTTCAGACACTGTAACAGTCTCCAAGCTGGTATTCCACTTTTTTTATCCAATGTCTTGCTGGGCTCAATTAGGTTTTAAAAACGCAAGTCCTGCCGTGTGTCCATCTCTGGCTGGAGGGGTGCAGTGGTCTGCTCTCCCCTTTATAGCGAGCTTCAGGTTTCAGAAGATTACAGGAGGCAGTTCAATAGCTGTGAAAAGTAAGCAGTGCATTAGCTTCCTTTTTTATCTTTTTTCCTTCTTTCCACAGCAGTAAAAAGTGATAGATTTGGTTGCCAAATGGTTCCCTTTAGCTACAACGTACGTAGATTGTCTCTCTGTAAGTACGAACTGATGCGAAGGCAGATGCTTGCATTGTGTATATGCAACTCCTCCTCTCCCAAGCGTCTCGTCTCCAGCAGCGTGTGCGTAGGCAGGCGGCAGTTCCCATATTTCCCCTTATTAAGAATCCAATTTCTCCACGGAGGGTCACCCCAAAAATATCTTGAGAGATGATGTATGAGGTTTCTGTTTTAAGATCTACAGTTCCTCATTTATCAGGTGAGGGTCAGGAAGCTGTAGACAATAAAACACCGGTGACAGTCTCAAGGGGACCGTAAAGATTTATGGAACTGAGACATCTAAATTTACCCAGTACTTAGAGGGGGGGCGACTAAACTGCTTGTTTTTGTAATCTGAGCAGGGCTTTTATTATGTGCAGCCTTTTCTCTCCCTCTCTCTTTCTCTCTCTCAACTTCACTGAAGACTTAACGCTTGCATTTCCCCCTCCGAGCAGAGACTAAAACAGCTGTCGTGGTTAAGCTGAACAAATGCTCAGTTGCTGAGAAGATTTGATGTGTTGCAGTTTCCAGGTGAAGAAAGCCTTACCTCTTTCTCTTGTGTTTTAGCAGAGTTCACTTTGCATCTGGGAAGATCCTTTCTAGTTTTCTTTCTCATCATGTGGATTTTAAGATAAGATTTTTCACTACTTTCTTGGGAAAAAGTTGGTAATTCGATTTTTGTTTTTATAATTATTCTAATTATTATAGAAATATATATATGCTTTTCTTTAGCACTTATGTTTCTTCTAACACCAAGATTAAGAATATTTATACTGGGAAAACTACATTTCTTACCGAGGTATTTTGTCTAATTCTTAAATGGAGAAGAAGAATCCTTCTTGCCACATTGAGGAAAAGAAACAAAGATTGTTTTCTCTTTTTTTGCTGTCCTTTCTCCTCCATTCTTCTGCTGATTTTACTTCAGTGATCAGCAGTGTGTGCAGTTTTCTCTGTTCATTAGCAAACCTCGCAGTCTGCTGCTGCCCTTGTTTGCTGATGGACTCACTGCAGCGTATCCAGCTCCGGTGCCTGAAAATCAGGGAAGTAAATGAGGGGGGGTTTGGCTGGAAAAAAGCCAGAGAGGATTAAATTGATTCCGTCCTGTAATGTATGCTCCATGTAGCTGTATCAGGATGTGCAGGTCCTGTAAATGACCCTTCGCGCTCAATATTGTCACTATACGCGCGGTAGCGTGGGGATGCCTGCGCGCTCGCTCGCTCTCTGGACGGAAGCGTGGTTAACCCTAACAAGTTCTGCCGCCCCATAAGCACTCTGGGTTTTTCTTGACTGATTTTATAAAAGTATTGTCTAGTACACTGCTTAAGTGTGCACACTGTTGCTTTAAATCTTGCTCCATGCAGCTGCTTTTTATTATCACCAGTGTTCTCTTTTGTTTCCTTCCAACTTTCAGTCAGATGTGTGTATGGTCTCAAACTTCATCCTATAGCCCTGCATTAAAATGGAAATAGAGCTCCCTTCCAAGGACTTCAGCCGGACAAGTGTGAAATAAAATCCTGGAGTTTAAGGCCAGAAGACACTGTGAGATCATGGTCTGTCACCCTGTATGGCACCGGCCATTACAGTCCATGAATTGCAAGTGCTCAGCAGGCTTCAGCTGGGAATTGGGTCCTCAGTGAACCGTGAATATTTTATATTATTAAGGGAAAAAACCAAACAACAAACTAGTATTCATATCTTTAGAGGCTAAAGAGAGAAAGCTGCTGCCAGAAATTAGTGGAAATACTTGACTTAAAGTGTGTTCAGATCATACAACAGAATTTCCAGCAAACTTGTTTTCTTTTTTCTTTTTCCTTTTTTCCTTTTTTCCTTTTTTTTTTAATTTTTCCTGTTTAAATGAAACCTTTGGTAAGAGTCCATGCTGTAATCATTTGCAATTGACTTTTAGTATCTATTTTCTTCAGAAAAGCATACAGTAGAAGGTAAAGATTAATCCAGCATTGGTAATTCTGTTTCCTTACCTGAGCACCTCCACATGGTCACCCCAGACAGTACTGGAATTAGTGTGGAACGCATGAAAACATACAAAAAGCAGAAATCAAGAGAGGACAATACTGGACTGGGCTAATGAGCATTTGAATTCAGTTTTCCTTAAGCTCAACTATGTCTAATCAACTTCTGGTTTATTTTCTAAATCTTGAAGGCTCTGCTGGCATTAATCTAACTGTACTTGAAGTCTTTACCAAAATTGCCCTTGGATTAAACGCGAGCAGCGTTCACTCTTTCTGAAGCTTGTTTTCCTTCATCATTGACACTTGAGCTATTTCTTTGCCTGTTTGAAAGGCGACTGAATTACTACTGCTTTTTGGAGATGGGACTATTGGCAATATGTCCAAATCATAAATGGAAAAAAAAAAAACGTTCCAGAGTAAGGCTACCAAAGTACAGTAAAAGACCGATTAATCCTGGCACTTCAGTGGTCTACGTGTGGGTGTCTGCCACGTGCAGATCTTCATGACATACCTGAATTTAAATAACAGAATTAAAACTTCTGGGGAAAAACAGACTCTGCATCTATAGAACCATCTGCCAACCATCAGCATCAGTTACTAATGCAAGCCCCTGTTGGAGCTGAAGCATTATCTTGACAGAGGTTGATTATTATTATTATTAGTAGTAGTAGTAGTAGTAGTATTACTACTACTACTACTACTATTATTATTATTATTTATTATTCACATTTTCTCAGTAGATGCTATCCCTTAACCACTTCAGTGTGGGGGAAGTATCAGTCATAGAAATGTAATTTTGTGACCTTGAGTTCTGTATTGCCTCTTTATAAATTTCCCTCACAGATCTGAAAAGCATCACTGTTGGTTACTGCAGTAAGGAGCTGTTTTGGTCAGAGTGAAAATCAAGTGTTCCCACTTCTCTGGAATGCCTCAGTGGATGTCAAAATGTAATTTACATGACAAAAGCATCTCTTTAGCCACTAGAATGACTAAATTAAATAACTTGGGAGGGAGAAGGCACCTTGGTGAAGCACCAGCTGAAGGCTGTGCTGTTGCCTGCAGCTTGTGCTGATGAAAGCTGTGTAAACACATTGTTGTCTAATTGAAAAGGAAAAGGTTCTTTTAAATATGGATAAAAACAGAGTTTTCTTAGGAAATTGCTGAGGAGCATGATATGAGTTGAGTTTATTATGTATAATTATATATACATGATATGCATGTAGACTTGCATAGCTTATATACCTGCTTAGTGCATTGTTTCATTTCAGATGGATAGAAAACTTATCTGCCTTTTGTGATGTTTTTGAACTTTCCTGGGTTTGAATGATTCCTGAATATTAAAAACACATAGCCCTGTGTATCTGTTAACCTGTTACAACTCTGCAGCAAGTTCTTTGCTGCACACTTCTGGCCAGGCTTTTTGCATCAGCCTCTGTCCTGCCCCTGTGTCCAGCTCCTCTCCTGAGTTCATGATGATAAACCTTAAATCTTGCTAGACCCCACTCCTGGTCCACTGTAACCAGAATATTTGAACCATGCATAGATATATTTTTTTCCCTCATCCCTTGCTGTTATTTCTGTTTTCAAATTGCTGATACTATTTTCTTTGAAAGAACCACATCTACATTGGCTGTCAGCTTGCACTGGTGATGGCGTTACCCAGTTGGTGCAGAGCCCTGGAGTTCATCTGCTGGAGGCTGTGTTACACATGAGAGAGTTACAGGAAACTCCTGGCACAGGAATGGCTCGGATCCTTTTTGTCAAAAGCGAAGGAGGTGGAGTTTACACCTGAGCTTACTCTACACTGAAATACATCAGTTTGTTGCATTTTTCTGTGCAGGTTTTCCACCTTTCATGTTTTCCCCCCTCTGCTACACACACCCCCTTCAAAAATGTCTGCAAATTGTGCAATGAGAAATCTGCATTCCTCTTGTATTAACTTACTCATGGATGAAATGAAACTTCTGTTAAACTTCTCCTTTTTCTTAATCTATCACTGGTACTACCAAAGCAGCTTGTGGAAATAGTTCTGTATCAAATGATTAATTTATGTCCAATAGTTTAGAAAGTCATAAATATTTAGAATCTTTTGAAAAATGACTGGGGAGACTTAATGAGGAATTTAAAAGATATATTTGACATTGTTCTTTAATTCTCTGACATTTAATTTTTCACTGAGTTGTAAAGTCCTTAAATATTTAGACTAAAAAATAGGAGTATGTTAGTGATGCTTCAGACACTTCCATTTTTAGTCTCAATCACAAGAGCAGTGTGATGGTTTATTTTCTGTATTCTCTTTATTTACTTATTGATGCTACCTTATATACATAAACAGTTTTCATGTTTAAGTATTGCTGGAATATCAAGAGACATGGCAATAGTCCTCTAACCTTCAAAATGTGCCATTTACAGCATTGGAGATAAGCTGCGCAAAGGTGTTTGGATGTGATTCTCACCAGGCTGTGATTACAAGTTTCTAATTTGTTTTGTAGTGGTGTTGCGTGCCTCTTGGAAAACAAGATTAAAGTGGACTGTTAAACAGAGTTGATGCATCTAACGCTGTGCCTCCTGTGGTAGCAATGATCAGCACTGGTGCGGCCAGCAGGAGCAGGGAAGTGATTGTGCCCCTGTGCGTGGCACTGGTGAGGCTGCACCTCGAATCCTGTGTTCAGTTTTGGGCCCTTCACTCCCAGAAGGACATTGAGGGGCTGGAGCGTGGCCAGAGAAGGGCAATGGAGCTGGGGAGGGATCTGGAGAAAAAGAATGATGGGGAGCGGCTGAGGGAGCTGGGTTGTTTAGTTTGGAGAAGGGGAGACTGAGGGGGGAGACCTTATAGTTCTCTGCAGTTCCCTGAAACGAGGGGTAGCGAGGTGGGTGTTGGTGTCTTTTCCCAACTAGCAAGTGATAGGACGAGAGGAAATGACCTCAAGTTGTGCCGGGGGAGGCTTAGATTGGATATTAGGATTTTTTTTTTTAC
>NW_010181968.1:41244-77408 GCF_000695765.1 Mesitornis unicolor
GGGAAATGGTTGAGTAACCATCCCTGGAGGGGTTTAATAGATGTGGAGATGTGGTGCTTAGGGACATGCTTTAGTGATGGACTTGGCAGTGCTGGGTTAACGGTTGGACTTGATGGTCTTACAGGTCTTTTCCAACCTAAGGGGTTCTTCGACTTCCTTGTTTTTATTTTGTGAGTGTTTGCACTGGAGGCTTAAGAAAATCAATCTTTCTTCTCTCTTTGGAAGTAATGAAGAATCCAAAACTTTCTTTGGTTCCTCAGAAATTGGGCAGCTCCTTCATCTTCCCTCTGGTTCTGCTTTCAGTGAAGACTCAAAATCTTTAGCCACAGAGGGCACTTGTTTCTTGTGGAGGTTTTGAGAGCAGCCAGTTGGTAAAACTAATAAAACTATTATATTTTACTGAGAATCTCTCATTACTGCCTCCGTGCATCTTTATTTTCTCTCTATGGTTTTGTTAATGACTTCTGAATCAAACCAAAGTGGATCTTGGAGGAAGTCCTTCACCTGCAGCCCATGTATCACAACAGCAGAACTTCTGGTGTAGGGTGGAAACTACTGGGTAGAAGTCCTATAGAAGAAACTTTTGAGACTTTTTTGGCTTCTCAATTCATTGAGTTTCCCAGTAACGGAGAGAACAAAGTTGAAGCTAGTTGGGCTGTTGGTTTTTTGTATATGAGTCTGGGTCCAGTGACGTCTACGTTTTGATGCCTTATGCAGGAGCGCTCAAGCAATTTTCAGACTCAAATGAAGGAAATAATCAGACTGTTCTTTTGTCGTCGTTCTGCTGCTGTAGTAAAATGTAATTGCAAAAGCAAACTGCTTGAGCAATGCCAGCGTTAGGAAAAAAGGAAGGAACCAGTGCATTAAAGATAATTTGATATAAAAATAGCCATTGCCTATCTTTCTAAGATATACAGCCCAGTTTAGAGACAAGCCCTAGGCTTTAATGTAGGAATTTTTAGATGAAATTACTGGACTCTGTTATGGGAAGGTCAGACTAGCAGACTATGGTATTTTGCTTCTGTCCTTAAAAATATATTAAATATACTCCAGATTTAGCATTTTTACTATGACTTCTAAGGAGGGATGGATGGGTGGGAAATGATGAAACTTTTGCCCACTGAATCTCCAGATGTGATCCTGGTATTTCATGTGATGTTATCTTCCATGTTTAACAAATGTCCATATTAGGACTGACTAAGAGTAGCCTGTTGTCGAGTGTGACTTCTGATAAGCAATTTCTCTTTTTCAGTACTGCTTTTGAGTTTTCTCACTTGGTTCCTGTTCCTCTGATAAGCATTTTCACAAGGCTTTTCACTGGCCTTAACCCACTTGTGGTTCTGCCTTCTAGGGAAAAGTAGGGGGACCCCTTCAGTAGCTTTAAGTCCTAAAGTGAATTTACAGAAGTCCCCCTGTCAAAATGTTTCACTATTTTGTGGATAGATTTGAGATAAAAGTGTTTAAAATAATGGCCACGAATAATGCAAATCTGGCTAAGAATTCCAAAGCCAATGAGCATACCTTAATCCTGATTTTATAACAAAAAGAATGCTGGAACTTCTGAGCCTTTGAACACAAAGATTTGTTCAAGGTAATGATTCTATAAAGTCCAGCTTTCTGAACAGGAGTTTAATGATTAATGCCACAAAGCGCATAATCCCAACGTTGCCAGAAGAGGTTTTTCTCTTCTTTGGCTCACAGCCTGCCTGAAGTAAAGCAAACACAAAGGTGTTCAGAGTCTTTGTGCAAGGGCTGAAGTCTTCTGTGCAGCTGAATGCTTGGGCTCATTTTTTACAGGATTTGTGATTCCTGGTCTCCACGTCAGCTCATTTTTAAAACAACATTGTCAGCATCCAAGCTGTTATTTGAGCAAGAGACTGACAGGTAGTTTTAAATGTGTCTTTTAGTTTAAACTCTTCACTTCTGCTTGTTTGCAGGACAGAATAAATCCATTTCCCAGCTCTTCTCCCTTTCTTAACATTTGTCATCATGGCTGCATCTTAGAGGCAGCAGGATTTCTGTGTTTGTTCCTCTCTTCAGCAATTTGGGAGGAGGTCTGGAGCCAGTCTAGTCCTGTCTGCAATCAACTGGAGCAGGAGAGAGGAGTGTAAAGAGGAGTTTAGGACCAGTTACCAGAGGAGACTGCGGGAAAGTGTGGAAATGGGAAGAGATAACAGAGTAGAAATTAACTGGGTTTGTGTGTAGGATGTAACTGAAGCATGAGTGTGTGGTTATAGGAGGGTGTCTTTGGTCCCCAGTCGCCATGAAAGAAGAGAATTAACTAGATTCTTGCTTAAGGTCTTTTTGCCTTGTTTTCTATGGTTCAGGTGTTCATTTAAGTAAAACCAGTGCTAGACCATACTCTAGAATAGTTTCACTACCTCTTGTGTGCTTTGATAGACAATGATCCTACCTGGTGCTGATTTTCCTGTGTAGAACAGGTACTGCCTCCAACTTCCATCTTTCAGTATCGCGAACACGAGAAGGGAAGCTAATGCTAAGGCATTCTTGGCTCTTCCTTTGTACGTTTCAGACTGAATTCAGTTTACAGTCAAAGTAAATGGCTTGCAAGACTGCTTTTAGGATTGTGAATGTGACAATCAGAAAACTGGTCTGGGCTGCAAGACACAGTGAGGTGGAGTGGATAACCAGATAATGTGCACTTTGTAAACAGACATAATTAAATCACTTGCAATTTATAGCTCCCCATCTTTCTTCTTCATCAACATGTACTTGCCAACCCCATTCCCGCATTGCTCTTGTGTTCACGGTGTCATTAAATTGGGTAATTTTAACAGATTAGCTGTGATAGATGCGCTCGTGATGAGTTCAGAATGCAGACTTGTCTGACGCAGAGACAAAATGTTATTTTACAAACAGTTTTGCTGTTGCTGCATTAGAAATGCTGAAATTAGCAGTGATGATACTGTGAAATGCTTTGTGCGGCATCAAAATTAGGAGTGGTAAGTATGACTACAAAGATGGGGGAAATTAATATATCCACGTGTGGAAGGACAGTTTTAAATTTTCCAGTATGAACGACGTGAAGTCTCCATATCTTGAACAACAATAATAAATGACATTGGTTTTTTGCCTTTCTTCAGGACTCCTGAGCAGTGTCCGAGTGTGGTTTCTTTGCTGTCGGAGAGCTACAATCCCCATGTGCGTTATGGGGCTGCCATGGCTTTGGGAATCTGCTGTGCGGGGACTGGAAACAAGGTGAGGACCCAGAACATCCATTGCCAAGAGTTTCTGCTCCCTCCTGCCGCAGAAACATTTGTGGGGAAATATCACACACAGAGATCAGGTTTCTCTCGCACCGCTTGGAGTAGAGCAGTCCTTTAAATTCTTTAACTGTCCTGGGCATACAGATTCTTTTCCTGCTTGTACAAATAGAGTAGAAAAATGTTTTTATAAGTTATTACCCCATTCTTGGAATTTTGTCTTCAAAACTTTTCTTAGAGTCTTCTTACTGTCAAGTTGCCATTGAACTTTAAGTGTATGTTCAGTACTCCTTTGCCCTTTTACAGATTGCTTTAGGGGGAACAAATGACAGGAAAACAGCAGGTGGTTTGCAGCATTTCTACCTCCTTTCTTCTTTCCTGTGATACACAATTCATGAAGGATCCCTGTAGTAAAGCCAAGTGCAATGAAATTTAATGAAATTTACTGTAGTTTCAGGTGTATAATTCACAACCAGTAAATTTTATCCTCACTTTGCAAGTGTCAGTGAAGGATAATTCTCACAGATGATAGCAGGGACATTTTAGAGTAGAAGGATTCCCATTTCTGCTATGGGAAGTGAGAGTTCATTGGGACAAGCAGCGAATAAACTTGGGGATAAGCTTCCTCTACTTCACCCACATGTGTGTATAATCTACATCACAGTTTCAAAACAGGTGCACAGACTGTATGGAAGTAATATTTCGTTTTGAGTGTTTGATAAATCTCACACTTATCTGCATCATCCCTTCCTCAGCCAGCACTAACACTTGGTCTGTGGCTCTTGCGAGCGAGCGCTCTCGCGTGTCACTGTGTTGTGATACGCACAGAATGCTGGCGTCCACTGCTTGCCATCTACAGGATCTAAAGCATGCAGGCTTGAAAGCAAAACCAAAGTCCTGTTTTTGTCCATGTTGCTTTATTCTCAAGTGGAAGATGGAACCAAGGAGCTTATTTTTAACCTGCTGCATCTGACAAGTTGATTTAAGTGGAAATGCTTTTAGTTGCACAAGGAAGTCTGTTTTATTTCCAGATACGTTGTGTGAGAAAGACCTAAACCATCAGATTATATGCAGACATGTCTTTCAGAGCTTATATTAGTAGGTTTGTAATGCCCAAATATATTCAACTTTGGAGATGGGAAAGTTCAGCTTTTTGTTATAGTGGATGCTCCATACATGGTATTGAAGGGCCAAAGGATGAGTGAGTCACCTTCAGGTGGAGAATTCTGTAGTGTCTCAGTTGGCAAGAGCAGTTTAAACGAAGGCATGATATTATTCTAGAAGCAGTTTTTGAAAACAAGCTGATTTTGTACAAAACGCTATTTCTAAAAGCCTCACCCTGACAGAAGTAGCGCGAAGAGGGGTCTGTGCTGGGAGACTCTCACACTCAATTGCATTTGCTCATGTCCTAAGTATGGACAGGAGAGAACTCCCTACAAGAGATTTCCAAGTGATTCTGTCTGACTCCTGTCATCAGAAGATCACATAATAGATTAAAAGGGCTCTTTCAGCCTCGTAGGGTGGGTGTCTAACTGTTATCTTTCCTGTTCCAAACAGTATCTTATCTAACAGATTCCTTCACATGCAATTTCTGAGTGCTTTTAGAGAGCCCCTGCATTGCTACAGACCAGTGGACTGCACAGAAAGGAGTACTTGATGATAGATCATCATGAATCACATTTCTATTGCACTTAGCTGCATAGTTACTGAATTTGAAGAAGCAGTAGAACGTTTTGAAATGTTTTCAAAACCTAGATTTACTAGATGTGTGCTCAGAGGCAGCCCCACTTGCTGTAGGATTGAAATGAATGCTTTCGTGTGATGCTAAATGCTACAGGTTCTAGCAGTAAAGTGTAAGGCCATGAATTTGGGACCTGGGTTGTTTTATAACCTTCAGCATGTTGTTTGATATCTCTGATTCATTTGTTCCTTACACAGAAAGTGAAGGTAACACTGATGTATTTTGTTGGGAAAAATGGCAAAGAAAGTGTACAAATAATTTATGTGTACTATTTACCACATGTCAGTAGTTCTAACGTGCTGAATGCATCTGTCACTTATGGCAACTGTTGTTTATTTGTTGCCCAGTTTCAACAAGTAGATCTTGTTCCATCCATCGCTTGTTTTTTGTGGATTTTTTCTGTCCTGATTGATTGAAACCCATAGAAATGCAGATTTCTGCTTCATCCCTACCAAGGACAGGCAAAATATACTTTTTAATATATTTGATAGCATCAATCTGATAAGTTTCCATTAGAGTACTGAATCCTGGGATATTAAAAATAACAGTGTTAACTTTGTGACTGCTTATTTCTTGTTTTCCTTTTAGGAAGCAATTAATTTGCTTGAGCCAATGACAAACGATCCTGTGAACTATGTACGTCAAGGAGCTCTGATTGCATCCGCCCTTATCATGATCCAGCAGACTGAGATTACCTGCCCAAAGGTAATGTGGCATACCTTGCATACCACTTTGTTAGGTGGAAAAATGGCATCGGATGCCAAATCTTTAGTGCTTGGCACTGCACGTTGGAGTGTACGTGCCTTGTGAAGAGCCAGGGATGAATGCATGGCAGGAAGCTCTTCACAGATGAGAGTGCACACTTTGAATTTTGAATGGAGGAGCGATGTGTGCTGACTGAAACATGGCTGATAGATGACCGGCTTTTAACTCTAGGTGTTACAAGAATAAATACTCTTTCTTAAAAGGTCTAAAAGCATCTTATAATGATATGAAAGTGACTGTCTTCTGCTGCTCTGTGCTGAGGTGTGTATGCTCATGATTTATGTGAACACCAATATTTACTAAAGGCGGTTTTATGATAGCAAACTTAGTTTTGGATGGGGTCACACTGCAGTGAAGCCTTGATGTAACTATTTCTTTTGAAGCCAGTCTTACTTCTTTCAGATGAAACAGTTTCTGCTGTTAGAACTGGCTTAGCGGCTTTATAGCAAGTGTATTTTTTTAATGGAGTTTTTCTTTCTGCTCAGAAGGCAAAAAGGATTTCATCTGCTGTGTTTAGCTTTTAGAAATAGATTGCGCTGTGAATACATGACCGATGATGATATGCAAACATTTGTACAGACGAAAAGTCAGCATTAATAGGAGCTCTGAGGTGCCACGTATCATCTGTGCTGCTGAGTGCTGAGGCAGGGCAGTAGCTGGTACTTTGCTACTCATCTGTCATGTATGGGTTGCTTTTATTGATGTCATTTTAGAGGTTGAACTGTGATTAAAAACAACCACTTTTTTACTGCATTTGGATGGGAAAAAAGAAGAAAAACTCCTTTTACTGTGGAAAATTTTACTTAAAGTCAGCGAAGGAAATCTACAGATACAGGTGTTTGAGTATTTCCAAGTCATGGAGCATGAACGTTTGCTGGCAGACAGTCTGTTCCTTTGAATTATTAAAAAAAAGACCCAGTTAGTTCTCACCGAGCAGAATCTGGGAGCGTTATTTATATTATCAGAGTAAGCCAGTGAAGAAGATGAGTTCTGTTGGATCCCCTCATCTTCCAGGATACAAAGTCTCTATAATATGAAGTTGAATTGTCTTTCTATGGATAAAACGGCTCGTTGTTTTTATTGTTTCTTCCTTAGTCAGGTGCTTGGAATGCCAACCCTCGTTATAGCGATGAGGTTTAATCATTCTTTGTTCCTCTAATGTTGGGCAAATTGTTTAGCTCTCTTGTGCCTCAGTTTCTCACCTGAAAGGAGTAAGGATGAGACTTTCTCCTATGAAAAGACATTATGAAAATAAATTAATTTTAGTTTGCAAAAAAATAATAAAAGAATAATTTTATTATTTTAATCCTCTTGGGATGGAAACTGCAGACAGGTCTAAATCAGTCAGCTATCCGAGACTGTTGTGGAGTATTTGCTGAGTCTGTCTATTGAGTGTTCAGTCCTTTTGAGATGATTGGTGAAAGAATCCGTGTGTCCTAAAGAAAAGTGCAGACAGGAAAACAGCCAGCAAAAATAGAGCTAATCTGAGGTGTGTAATAAGACAGATCTCTTTCCCCAAACAGGCCTGGTAACCTTGACTTCAGAGGTATGTGTAATATTAGGACTTGTTCAATGGGTGATTAGAATAGTGAGCTAGGAAATACAGGATGAGATGTATGGTCTGGAGTTCTGTGGATTGTTTAAAAATGGGAAGAGGGTCTTAAAAGGCTTTACGCCAAAGCCCTCTAAGCCAAAATTTGTGTGGCGTTGCATAATATAGATACAGAAGGCAATTCATCACCCCGTCATAGAAGTACTGCTGATATTAAAAAAGAAAGTAAAATAAAAAACCCAACGAACCCCTCGAAACTACAGATTATAAACTAATAAGTATTCCCTGAAATAGTCTGCTAATTTAGGATCTGATTACAGAATGTATCGATTTTACTTGTTTTAACTCCCCAAAATGTAGTTAGAACCATCATAGTTTCTTCTTGGTTGTGCCCAGCGACAGGACAAGGGGCAGTGGTCACAAACCAGTACACAGGAGGTTCAGCTTAAACGTGAGGAGAAGCTTCCTTCCTGTGAGGGTACCAGAGCATGGCCCAGGCTGCGCAGAGAGGCCGTGGAGTCTCCTTCTCTGGAGACATTCAAACCCCTGGCCGTGTTCCTGTGTGATCTTCTCTGGGTGACCCTGCTCTGGCAGGGGTTGGACTGGGTGATCTCCAGAGGTCCCTTCCAGCCCCTACCATGCTGGGATTCTTGCTCAAAGGTCAAAGGAATATTTTGAGGAATATGTTGCCAATTAAGTTAGTTATTATCCATGGGAACCTTTTTTTGGAGCATTCTGCCAGTCTGAAGAGAAAATTATTTTACTCTGATCTGAAAGGGTCTTGTTCAGAAATAGCCATTTTTGAATTGCAGTGATATGAATTGCATTTTGATATGATTAGATTCCTAAATGGCACAGTGGTGCACTGTGCACCAAAGTGTCTCACCTGATGTATGGCAGCACTTGCATTGCTGGAGAGTCATAGAATCACAGAATGGTTTGGGTTGGAAGGGACATCAAAGCCCCCCCAGCCCAACCCCCATGGGCAGGGACACCTCCACCAGCCCAGGCTGCTCCAAGCCCCGTCCAACCTGGCCTTGGGCACTGCCAGGGAGGGGGCACCCACAGCTTCTCTGGGCAACCTGGGCCAGGGCCTCACCACCCTCACAGTCAAGAATTCCTTCCTAATATCCAGTCTAAATCTCCTCTCTTCCAGTTTAAAACCAATCCCCCTCGTTCTGTCGCTGCCTGCCCTTGTAAAAAGTCCCCTCCCCAGCTTTCCTGTAGGATCCCTTCAGGAACTGGAAGGCCACAATAAGGCCACAGAGCCTTCTCTTCTCCAGGCTGAACAGCCCCAACTCTCAGCTGGTCCTCGTAGGGGAGGTGCTCCAGCCCCTGATCATCTTCGTGGTCCTACTCTGGACCTGCTCCAACAGCTCCATGCCCTTCTTACACTGGGGGCCCCAGAACTGGATGCAGCACTGCAGGTGGGGTCTCACCAGAGCAGAGTAGAGGGGCACACTCAGAATAAGCAGCTATAAAGAAGAGCGTGGTGGGTTTTGTATCCCACAAGCTGTATTTATGGCATTGATGGGGTTACAGAGAAGCTCAGTTTTACATATCACTATCTCACTGCCGCTAAATACTTCATGATGCTTTGCATGTGGGAGACGGTGATTTTAATGAAGGTTGTGGCATACAGTTTGACCAGCTTCCTTGCTGTCTTCTACCTTTGTATTTATCTTCCTCTTTGTTGTGCTCACTCTATTTAAACAACTTAATTAAAGAGTTTAAATAAAGAATTGTCATTATATGGAGGTCTCTTGAACTTGCAAGTTACTTAAGTTCCAAAAAGGGGTAGCAAATCCTGGGTAAAGCTGATCTGGCCTCTTTGGAGTTGAAACACAATTCCTCCATGTGCAGCCAGCATGATTTTTCCTGACCTCTGATACATTTAAGAACCACATTAGTGCAGGATATAGAACGATAACAAGTTTATTTTGTGAAATGGAATCCTAAATTACAGATGTGATGAGATCATTGTAACAGAAATCAATGACAACTTCATTATGTATTTGGGACCTGCAGGTTTATTACTATAGCAATTCTGGAAACGAACTACATGTCTAACATCTTGAATTGAATTTACATTTTCCTGGTTTTGTGTTAGGATGGTCATCTTGGCAGAATGAGAAGAAAATAAGCAAAGTTAAGGCCTTTCCTCCATCCTCCTCTGATCGTAAACTGTTACCTTTAAGATGTTGTGAAGAAACCAGGACCAGATTGCTTTTCCCACCCCCTTTATATGAAATGCTAGGGCTTGCTGAGATGCAGGAATTATTTCTGGTAGGACTTCCCCATTCCTTCACGTAAGCCTGTTACTGTCAGATGCTTCTGCATGCTGCATACTCTTTCGAGAGAGCAAGCGTATGCAGAATAACTTTAACTTTTGAAGCAGATAAACTTGGCATGTTCTATCTAAAACCCGTTTTATTAACAATAGATTTCTTAATGCTCTTTTTCTTAAGAACCTACATTTGCAAAAAGCATCATGCTCATCACCTGCCACCGTTTCCCTTAGTTAACTGTTCATTGAGTCATCTTCTTAACAATCTCATGGGCTTCATGCGCATGAACGTTCACTGGTGGAGGGAGAAGTGGTAAACAGCCTGATAAATGACAGCCCCTTGGGTTTGTGGTAGGAAATGGAGCTGTATCGCTCTCATGTCTTAAAGCCTCTGTGCATTTGGCTTCGTTTGAAATCAGTGGCATGTAATTTTGGCTAGCACTGATGATCAGAACGGGGTGTGTGTATGGGTAGTAAAGGTGGCATGGGTCACTGCCTGCGTTTTACTGTTCCTCCTGGAAGCTGCCCAAATAAATGTCTCGATAGCATTTCCAAATGTTGCAAAACTTTTAAAGTGCTCAAAGATTTCAAGGGAGAAACTGAGTTTGTGGGTTTCGTAGCATATTAAATAAACGTATTCAGTAGTTTGGGATGTGCTTGTTGCTGTGGTTTGAAGGAAAAAATAATAGCAGCATGAAGGGCTCTGTTAGACAAACTGGCAGATTTTGCTTCAAAAGCTTAATAAATTAAAAAAATTAAGCTGTCTGTTGACATCTTGCTCCACTCTGTACGAGGTGAGTGCCCCAACAGCAAAAGCAGAACTGAGTTTTTGTCTGTACCGCTCTCGCTTTCTCCAGAGAGATGGAACAGTGGCTCTGGGTGAGGATGACACCTCCCTGAGCTGCCAAAGCAGGCATTCCCCAGCAGCAAAGAAGGTTTTACAGCTGGGACCTGATATAGTCAAAAATCCACTGCCGTGAAGCATTCGCCTTATAGGAACAGCCTCGGTAAGTGTGCAGGCCCATGGCACAGCCAAGTGCTGAACAGTCCTTTGATCTCTGTTTGCCTGGCTCTTGAGGCCAGTTGGCGCAGGCTCACACTCTTTCATAGAATAATTTTGCTTCCACCGATATTAAAGTAAGATTTTGAAAAGGGTGCACTTTCTCAATGCATTTTCCAGGGTTGGCAGTGGTCTGCGGCTCATGATGCACAGGTTTGTAGGATTTATCTGAAAGCAGAACCCACTCCTGCTATGGCACCACGTATTTTTTATTTTAATAAGTAGTCAGCTTGCTGCCCTGCATGGTGTCCTGGCGCCACAGCTGGTGGGTTCTTGGTGGGCTCGTTGCCCAGGTATTTTGTTCACTTGGGTGCTCACAGGGGCAGCTCACAGGGCAATGAGCAGGGAAGGTGGGAGACTTCCCCTCTGCCCTCTGTCCCGAGGTGCTGCTCCATCAGACTTCAGATGCCAGTGCGAACATCAGCAGTTCTCTGGGTGTCTTCTCACTTCAGCCAGGGTTTCGCTCTCTGAAGATTTGATTGCGGTGTAAATTCCAGATTATTGTCCACCAAACGAGCTTTGTAACATCCGTCTGTTTGTATAAATATTCCAAACGCAGAAGCTGAGCCCAGAGTCCTGGCAATGATGTGCTTTAAACAGAGGCACTGGAATCCTGCTGCTCAGCGCAAACAGAGGAATAGTTTCACGTGTTGCTTCTGTGTGTCTGTCCCAAATAATATTGGAAGGCTGCATGTGGTTGCTCTTGATGCTGCACAAGGCCCTGTTCCAGGTTACAAATGAAAACCGAGATATTTTTCCAGCGTACAAGAGGTCATGCATAAGAAACAAACTGTTTATATTAAATGTGTAAACCTCAGTGTAAGCCTTTATAAATAAAAATTGGGAGAGCATGAAAAAAGCATAAATGGATTGAAGCAGGAGCAGGGTTTGGTCAGTGTATCTAGAATAAACCCTGTATTGTGTGGCTGCCCTGAAAATGTACATTGCTCCTCTTTTTTTAGCTTTAATAGATGCAAGGAAATTTAAGTCACTTCCTTCTGGGGGCAGGGACTACTAACTAAAACCTCTTCATGCAAAGGGGAATTGGTGAATAGAGAACTGATGTTAGCACACAAATTGTTGGACTTACCTAGCGTGAAAGATGGAAATAGCTGCTGGTTTTACACTGTTGGTTTTAATAAATGCTCATGGGTTGGAGTGGCAAACTCTGTCTTCTTTCCTTCCCAGACACTGGACGTAATCTCTCCAAGGTATGGTCCCAACTTCTTACTGCCTCTGGTCAGAAATTCACATGTGAAATGTGGTGAAATTCATTGCTAGCGTTACCTTGGCTGCAGGATTTACCTCATGGCTCTGATGTGCTTTTGCTGGGGAGTCTGATCTCGTGCTTTGCTGAGGATCCCCCGCAGTTTGATTTATCCCCTCAGTCAGCTCTTCGTTCTCTTTTGATCTTTGTACCTTGCTGAATCCCAGTTTAACAAAATGTCATTCCCAGCGCAGTTCTCCTGTCACTGACTCAGTCGTATGAATGGTTGGTATTGTGAAATGGGTGTGAAAATGCTTTTTTAAGCGCTTTGAGATTCCTCAGTGCACTTGAAGACATGAGCCAGGAGCGATGCCTGAGGGCTGCTCCTGATGCTCTGCCCACTGGTGTCCTGCATGAAGCTTGTTCAAGACGTTTTGGAAAGAGCGTTTCTGAAAAGACCACCTCTGTTTTTGAGCACACAATCACTTAGGTTGGAAAAGACCTTTAAGATTGTCAAGTCCAACTGTAAACCTAACACTGCCAGGACCACCACTAGACCATGTCCTTAGGTGCCACATCTTCACATCTTTTAAACACCTCCAGGGATGGTGACTCAACCACTTTGCTGGGCAGCCCCATCCAGTGCATAATAACCCTGGTAGTGAAGAGATTTCAAGTGAAGACTGAGTATGAAAACAGAAAAAACAAAAGCAGTATGTCGCAGGGATGTCTGGATTACAGTTAATTTAGGGAAGAGGTATAAAGATTCTTTCAGATACGCAGTGGATGGGATGCAACCTCCCAGGTTTTGACTGGGTTGCAGATTAAGACTTCGTCGTCTGCTTTTTCAGTTATAAAAATTCCTTGAGCTGTATTGTTGCTCCACTGTCTGTATTAAAGACATAAGTTATTAACTTGTGATAAAGCCTTAGATATTGCTGGATGTGACAGCGTTCTGCCTCTTCAACACTTGGTGAACCAGTGAAAGCTCAAGCTGTTTAAAACACTGACAATAATTTAAGTGAAATTTTAGCAATTTCCCATACTAATCTGTGCTTAAGATATTGTGGTTGACATACCATGGCATAAACTATTACTTTATTAAATATTTTCATTAATGATTTTCACTTAAAGGGTAGGAGTGCAGTAGCAAAATTCACTGATGACGCAGCATAGGAGCGCTATCAATGCAGCAGAAATATTGTACAGGAAAGACCCAGTAGGTTTGAGCTTTTTAGAAGTAGGAATTGGAGGAAATGTAATAAAGCGCAGTGTCATGCACCTAAGAACAGAGAGTAGTCCCTGCTACAGACTCATCAGTTGATCTTTTGTTCCAGTGAGGCTCCAGAGGTTCTCAGGGTATTCCTGTATGCTCTGCAAAATGTGCTTTGGAAATGCACTGACTATTTTAAAATCATTGTATGGGTATCTTCAAGTGGGGAAAACCTCTGTAATTAATTATCAGTGGATGACTTGTAACATCAGTCACTAAAGCCATTGAAAAGACAAACGATGTCCTAGGATGCAGAAATCCAGGATGCTTCCAGTAAAGACGGAATATTTGACTCATGCAGTCAGTTTTATAATCTCTCTTTTTTCTTTTCATTTCTTTTATCCAGGTCAGCCAGTTCAGACAGCTCTATTCCAAAGTGATCAATGATAAGCACGATGATGTTATGGCAAAGTTTGGAGCGATCCTGGCACAAGGCATTTTGGACGCAGGTAATTCCTCATATATTTACAGCAGTCAAAATTTCTTAAATTTATTTGGCTACAGTAGCTGTGACAGCAAATTTCATTTGGGAGATGAGGTGCTGGCTTTATGCCTGTCATGTGTTAGTAGCAAGAAGTCTGTAATTTCAAATCATTTCATCTAATTAAAGTAATAAACCCTGTTTTGTAGTTTCTGCTTGTATCAGCGTGCTTCTGCTAGGAGAGACTCAACCCAGTCACTGCAGCAGAATTCTGTCCAGAAGTCTGGACAAATACAATCTTTTTTGCTTTCAGTCTGTTTCGTCACCCCAAAGGTTGATTTACAGCACAATAGGTTGCTGCTTTATTTTTCAAAGTAAGCGGCTGCTCCAGAAATTTGGAAACCTTGTGGTATCCAGTCCTTGTATTTTGTTTTTTTCTGTAAAAACATGACATAACCAATTTTTAAAAAATATATAGGTATTAAATATGTTTTTAATAACTAGGGTTTGCCTTTTTCCTGATTATTAAGAGAGGTGTTGCACAAAGAGGGGGACACAGTGTCCTGGCTTTTGCTGGGATTGAATCATAGAGTCAGTTTTTTATTCAGGAAAGCTGCATTTCTGTGAGGACTGTGATACTCGATTTCATCGTAACAAAGTGGCAAGACCCAGATGAGGAGGAGTCATGAGGAGATAGGACAAACATCTGAACCACAGCACACCGTTAACTGCATCAGTGGTGCTTCAGAAGGCTCAGTGTCACAAACTATTGCCTTTTTCTAGCATAGGATCTATCATCTCATGGGTTTTAATGACTGAATGTTGAGCCAGGGGTAGGAGTCTCTAAAGGCTTTAGCATTTCCCAAGGACTGAATTGCAGGGCCTATTAAGGAAGGTTTCTGTAAGTAGAGAGGACTGGTGATGTTTCATATTTTTCCTTTTGCTGGAGTTAAGACTTGTGCAGTGCTGCGCATGTCTGGCACCGCATTGCACACCTTTTCCAAGTCTCCAAACACCATTTCTCTCATCTGGTCTCTCGTGCTGTGGCCTTTTCTCACCACACATCTCCTCATTCCCTGTGGTAGGTAGGAACAAGCTGGTTTTCATTGTACTTGGAGATCAAGGTTAGTCCTGAAGTCACATAAGCAATGAGGGCTCACATTTGTCTGTGGCATGGCTTTAAGCACAGCACTGTGGTTATGCAGTGCCTGTACGAAATTTCTACATCTCCAAGCCATGTGGTGAGGGGAGAAAAACTAGGGCTTAAAAAGCTCTTTTCCCAGTGGGCATGTGTCAGTCAGGCTGCTCTGTGCCTTATCACCAGGGCTACCCAGAGAAGGAAGCAACAGGAACCACCTTCATCTCTCTTGCCTCCCAGGTACCCTCCTGAAGCTCAGACTGAGCAATATTCTTGGCACAAGTCCGTTACAATAATTTGGGTTATTCCCATACTCACACTGTTGCTGGGAAGCCAGATCCCTGCTTAAAGAGATTTTTCTCTCAGCAGTACAGACCTGCTTTGAATTCCAGCCTTTAAGATTAAATCATAAAAATGCAGCTAAAACCTTATTTGCTTCCTGTGTCACTCATGTGCTGTATAATGACTTGGAAACCAGAAGCATCCAATTTTAATAAACTACATGTGAATTTGTGCCAGCTTTAACCTCTCCATTTCTTGCTGCACTGCTGAGGGAAGGCTGTGAACCACCCTTTCCTAACCTACTGCCACTTTCATTAGAGCCTCTTAAAAGAATAAATGCTTTTTATCTCTCCCATACAATGCAAGTGCTTATCTGAAACAATGAGCTATAGAATTTAATTATCACTACCAGGAAAAAAGGGTTCTTTGTGTCATCTACCACACTTGGGGCAATTGGGTTTGTTGGAGAAAAGTATAATTCTCTTCTAATGACAAGCTTTGATTAAAAGTGCAAGATTTCCAGTGTGACTGGGAGAATGATGCGCTGGAGGCAGTTGTTTGACTGGTGGTTTCGTGGCAGGAGCAGGGTACCTTGGGAGCACTGAAGTGGAAATGAATAATTTGGTCATTTTCTAATTGTTAGGCCCAGTTGTTTAATAAAATAAGGAAAATGTAGACACTCAGATTTAGCTCAGAGATTTTTATTTTTTTCCCCCAAAGCCTCTGAACTTTTATAATGCTCCCCTTCACGTACAAACACGTGCTCTCATCTTTCAGGCTGATGACTCCCTTTCTGCTCTTTGCCAAATCAATATGCTTTATTTTCTGGAGTATGTATTTGTAAATGTGAGCTACCAAAGGGATGTACTGATCTAATTAGATGCCAGCATTTTACCTGCTTGAGAACTCTTTTGCCCTCTGGACTGTAGGTATCCTCTCTGGTTCTTGATGCCACATTTCTCAGTCAGTGAGAAAAGAGGAGCAGCAGTCACTACACAAATACCTCTGTGGCCTATCTGGAAAATCCTTTTCTTGATACATGGGAAAGGTTTGGGTGGGATCAGCGATGCAATGGGTTGAGGACAAGGTGGAGCACTGGGCAGTGCAGACTGAAGCCAGAGAGGCAGTTGACAGCCCCAATGCTGAATGTACCAAATTCTTTATAGTTTGGAGTCATTTATCATGAGTGATGAAAGTGTCATGGAAATTACAGAGGAAGGAGTTGCTGATCTCCTCACTGCTGCCTCTCCCAATATGCCTCTTGCATGTTGTGTTACTTTGGATGTTAAAGACTTTAGTACAAAAAGTGAACTTTGATGCATAAGGTCTGCTCTCCCCCATGTTGAATTCAGTGCTGCAGTTTCCCACCTTTTTCCTGCCTGTCTCTGTTCATGAACTCTTTATGTAAAATTAATTCTAACTTTCTGGTATTTAGGAAAAAAAAGCCATTATGCCGTGCTAATGTGTTTGTCCATTGGATTAGTGCTACCTTGTGCTTCATTGCCCACGTGAGTCAGGTTGCTGGCACATGCTGAAATCAACTCTGCTGGGGTTTTGATGCCTCATCCTGTGAGATTTTGACTTTTCCATGCTGCTGCTAACAGTTCAGGTCGTCTTCATTCACTGCATGGATGAAACAGATTGTAAGTCTGTGCTGATAGAGGCAAGAATGGTCTGATATTGTTTGAAAATGGGAGGCAGCCTAGGCCAGAGGTGGAAATTGGCTTAAGCATCTTTAGGTGATGACTTGTGCTGGTGCCTTGTCCTGGCGTATGCTACCAGAGTATTACCAAGTGCCACCATGGCTCTGTAAAGGGGGAGTTCATCAGGGTATGCAAATCATCTGTGTCTGCTTGCTGCACTCCTCCTCTTGTTAACTGACGTTAAACTTCGTACCAGAAAATCCTCACAGCCGACACTTTAATCCAGCAAACCTTGCCACAGTGGCAGTGTGAATTCTGGGAGATGCTCCTTGCAGTATGACCCAAGGAGCCCTAAACATTTTTCTTGTGTGTTTTTATAATTATATTTTTTTCAGGCATCCTGTCACAGCTTTCATCCAGCCAGCCAAAGATGTGAAATGTGTTCCCTTCCAGGTTGTCAGGGCTGCTACTTAATCATGAAGATAAATCCCAGTTGTGCAATATCGTGTCTCCCCACCTTTCCTGCTGCCTGCCAAACCCTGGGAGTGAGGGTGGGCTGTGTGTGGGTGTAAGACAGCAGAAAGAAGTAGCATGACAGCATCTTTTGAATATGAAATCTGTTATTCATCCAGGAAGTTCCAGAGACTGGATAATATAATTCTAAAAGTTAAAATAAATTCTGAAAATTGAAGTCTAAAACTTTGATAAAAGTCTAGTTACTCTGCTTGTGCAACATTCACTGGGCTGCTCGATCCAGAATATCTGCAGATTTCTGACCTACCCCTTATGCAGTGATGCAGTGAAGAAAAGTTCCAAGTCAAGATGGGGGAGAAGACCAGAAATTTGAGTGTGCAGTGTTTGACATGCTTAAGGGTAGCACAAGACCTCGGGCAGTCCCTCCTTAATGCTGTAGCAAATTTAAATATAAGGGTGAGAGGTTGGTGTCGGAGAAAATAAGGAGAAGCAGAGCAGACCCAGCAGTAGTAAAAGACAAGAATATAACTGTCTTTCCTCAGAGAGGTGGCTGGAAGGAGTTCTGCAGTCAGACAGGAGGAGATCTATTGCTATCACAAAAGGAAAAGCGAGGAGATAGTGTGTATGCAGAGTATCCTACAGGAGGGCATCAAAACCCTCCATCTTCCACTGCTTCTCTTGGGACTAACGCTGACAGATACCTGAGATGAGATTACTGCTTCATTCAGGACTGTCATTAGTTTTGGCAGCACAAATTAATTGTGCTTGTCTTTAAAACTCAGACAGCTCCGTTGCTGCCTGACGCTATCGAGGTGGCTGTTTGTGCGAGGCAGAGGAATGCTACTCCAGTTGGGGGTTTTCAGCTGTAAAGCACTCCCAAGTTTGCAAGGAATGGGTGTTTATACTTTAACAAAGTTAACCTCCTTGTACTTGGTCTTCTCAGCAGTAATGGACTTGCCTGGTGCTCTCTTCAACTGGAATCAATGCGTTCATCAGAAGCCTGAAGATCAGATTAACACTTTCTCATTCTGTCTGCAAGCCAAATCTTTCAGTTTGGTTTCTAGCTGGACGTTCCTGCACTACATCAACATATGGAGTTGTTTTAGTCTCTGCTTTGCAAGTACAAAGCTACGACTTGGTTGTCTGGCAGAGATGTAATTTTGCTGCAAAGACTGCAGGAGCTTGTCTCTTTGCTGCTTAGATGGATAACCTCTAGGAGCAACTTCTGAAGCTGCTGCAGTTTACATTTTTTCCTACTGAGATGGTGTAGGATAAAAACCTAGGCATATTTCTTCTGAATAACTGACAGTTTGGGGAGGCAGATGCAGAAAGAAAAGTTTCTGTATGCACTGCTTTATATCCACCATTTTCCCTGGGAGTCTTGTCTTGTGGATCATCTCTATGCTGTGTTTTAAAACTGCTTATGGCAAAGGTTTGCCTTTTTCTCCCCCTCTCCCTGCCTTCTGTACTTTGGTTTAACATCCATCCTGGCAAAATGAGCATGGAGGGGCTGTATTCACTGTGGCTTGTGCAGCTGTTTTGGAGGTGCATTGCCCAGGTGTCTTTGTAATACCCAGGAATGTGTTAACTAACTTATTTCATTCGTGATTCGTTACAGGGGGCCATAATGTGACTATTTCGCTGCAGTCAAGGACAGGACATACTCACATGCCTTCTGTGGTGGGCGTTCTGGTCTTCACCCAGTTCTGGTTCTGGTTTCCTCTGTCACACTTCTTGTCGCTGGCTTTCACCCCAACCTGTGTCATTGGCCTTAACAAGGATCTGAAGGTATGTGCCGAGCAGAGAGGAGAAGAGGTGCTGATAGCTGCTTGGAACACTCAAGTGGTCTGGGAAGGAGGGGTGTGCATAGATTTCTTGCTTTTCTTTGCATGTCTCCAGCTTGTTTGTGCCAGAACAGGCGCTAACTGGAGGAAGTCTGAAAAGCAGGCTTAAATTGCAGAGCTGGTGGTGGGAATAGGGACAAGAAAAATGTAGAGAGCGGACTTTGACCTCTTTACTTCAAAACAGCGTGCGAAGAAAGGAACTCGAGTCAGTGTATGTGGACAGAGACCACCCTAATAACACTTCAGAAGGTCAAGGTTATTGGAAAAAAAAAGTGTGTTGCCCCCTGCCCTTCCAAATAAATTATGTGTTATTCTCCCCTAGGAAAGCTAGCAGTGGGAAAGCAGGATGTGTTTGGATTCCTTGGGGAGTCAACATTCAACCAAGCAGTCATGGGCACTGCTTTTTTTCTTGTGCTGCTCAGCTGTGGCATGGCCCCTGCAAGCTGCACACCATGCTGAGTCTCCTGTGCTGAAGGACTGAGCTAGTGACTTCCACAGGAGTGTGCAGCCCCCTCCTGTTGCTGCTGCAGGTTTATTCTGTGATGCACAGAGCATGCACAGGGCTGGGCTGCACTGAGCCCCTCTGTGGGACCGAGCCAGCTCCCTGGTCCAAAACCTTCTGGCTCTTGGTTGCTCTTGTCCAGCTGCCTTGGGCCGAGCATTGAGGCAATGTACACACAGCTCAAAATTCTCACTCTGAAGAGAGAGGTTGGCATGAAAATGCTGTGTGGTTTTTTGGGCTTTTTTTTTCCTTTCTGTCCTGAATACTTCACAGAGGTTGCATTGCTACCTTGTCTCTGCCTCTCCCTGGCAGTACACCGTTTGCTCAGCACCTTTTTGGCTGCTTGGCTCCACTGCCATTTTGTCTCACTCTCCCCACCTCTTAGAGTTTCCAGGGAACCCAGATGGGCTGTCCTATAACTTGACTTGCATACTAAAGCCAGCTGCAAGCTGTGTGTATATTATGGGCTGCACCACACCCACACCACTCTGCTTCCTCAGAGCAGTCCTGTTCCCTTCTTGCTCCATGATGTGTTGTAAAGGAAGACAGTTGAGATACTGCAGAAATTAATTCAGTTTAAGAATGTGGATGTCAAAAGACGCTTTCTGCCCTTGCTTAAGTAGCCAAGAGAATATGTGACATTGGTAACCCAGCCCCAAAATGCGCTGTCCTTTTTCAAGGGGTGAATGTCGGGCAGTGCTTGATTTGCCTTTAGCGTGCATTGGCAGAGCAGATCTTCACTTAGATCTTAAACCAATTTAGTGTTAATACGAGCAGGCACAGCAACAACATCGAAACCACAGAAGCTTCAAAACAATGAAAACAGAGCATGGTGTGAATAGTGTGGAGTGTACAGAGACAGCTAGGAGAGCTTGCCAGAGTCGAATTATAGAATAATTAAATAACATTGTTCTAGTTGAACTGTTGCCACTGATAACAGTTTTTCAGCTTCCGGAGGGGGAGAAGGGGAAGCTTGTATTCTTCAGAGGATCTGTGTTTGTCTCTGCTGGAAGGAAAATTAAGCTAAAGTAATTGTTATGCTGTGGATTTTTTTGTTCCCTGCTTTTCTCCTCTCTAACAGTTTTTTTAACTGTCTTAGATGCCAAAAGTCCAGTACAAGTCCAACTGTAAGCCGTCCACATTTGCCTACCCCCCACCTCTTGAGGTACCAAAGGAAAAGGAGAAAGAAAAGGTATTTGGGTATCTGGGTTGGAAAGACTAACCCCTTCTCCCTCCTAGTACAAACACTGACTTTGGTGGCACTAACAAGAAATCTAAAAGGCAAAGGAAAAATTGGCAGGTGCTTCTGTTTCTGAAAGAGAATTTTAGCTATTTTTTCCTCCCTGTGCCTGGGACTGTTGCTGATCATGGGATATCACTGCTGTGCTACTGAGATGCTGGAACCTCCCTTGTCTCCAGTGATCAGGCAGAAGCATTGATTAATAAAACCATTTTCTGTGCCCTGCTGATTTGTATGTGTAGCATCTTTGTGCAGCATTGAGCAAAATGGGGTCCTTGTTCATGACTTGGTCTTCAAAATGCTCCAGCAGTGCAAACGTTGAGGATATTAGGTGGGACACTTCTTGAATAGTCCCGTATGGAATGACAGAAGTGTGCCTGGGCTCAGGGCAGTGGAGCCATGTGCTAGAATAATTGCAAAAAGGTAAGTGTGGAGCTGAGAATATCCAGATATTGAAAAGGCAGAGATGAGACCCTATGGGATGACAGGCGGAACAATAGCGGAAGCAATTTGTCTCCTGGCATAAGATGCTCAAAGCTGTTGAGCAGAGCACAGCAGCAGGCAGAGCAGCCCTCAGGGAGCAATTGCAGCAGTGGAGACCTTAGGCATGTCATGCTGATGAATGTCAGCGTGTGAAAACCATAAAATGTTTTACCAGAATTGAATACTGCACAGGACAGATTTCCAAACTGCCAAGGAGCCCAGAAGTGAACTCTGACGAGAGGCAAAGCTCTTTTCTCATAGCTGCTTTCTCACCTTTGGAATGGGATGGGAATTAGACAAATCTTTCCTCTCTTCAGTTTCCCTGGCCAAAATTAAAATGTGCCGTGAGCTCACATGTAGCCTAGAAAGCCTCAGCAGCAACGCGACAAATGTGGTTGCTCCCTGTCCCTCTAAGCAAGTTAGTGCCTTACAGAGTCAGTGACTGTGGACAGAGAGATGTGCTCACTGGAAGGGTATCTGTATACACATTTCTTTACCTTGGAGACTCTGGCAACGGGTTTTCCTGTAACAAAAATTCCATTTGTTGCTCTGTTAAAAAAAAAAAACAACAAAACTCTCTTATAGAGACCCAGACAGTAGTGATTAACCTGTGAATTAGGAAGTTTGCTCTCTTTGTGCATACGTGGCTGGACGCAGTCTGCATTCATGGCATTTCCTTATCCCATCTGTGCCATTTATTTGCTTTGCTGGTGGTATATTGTTCTCATAAACACAGCAGTGGGTAGGAAGGGAAATGGATCTTCTTGACACCTGCACTGAGAACTAACCTAGCACTGATTTCCCTCTGTTCCCCTGCCTGGGGAGCTGAAGCACAGCGTACGGTGCTACGGTCACGCTGAACACCTTCTCTGTTGACATATCCAGGTTTCCACTGCTGTGCTGTCCATCACTGCAAAAGCCAAGAAGAAGGAAAAGGAGAAGGAGAAAGAGAAGAAAGAAGAGGAGAAGATGGAAGTGGTGGGTGCAAACACTGAAACTTAAATGCCTTCTTTCTCCCCCGTATAAATGTGGAAGCTGTGTCGTGAGAGCTGGCAGCTGCATAACGCTGTGCCCCCAGCACCTGTGATAGTTCTGAGCAAAGCATTAACACATTCCAGTGTGCTGCATACGCTGGTTAGCATCTTCACTCAGTGTGTGTGTGTGCACGCTGCTAAAAGCAAGTGGTGGCATTATTTGTGAATCCACTATTTCTGAGAAATAAATTTTCCTCAATATAGTTAAGTAATGGACTTCCTTAAAAGCAAAGGCTTGTTTTGACGACTTTATGTGCCTTTAACTTTGTGAACCTTTTGTGGATTATTTCATTGCCTGCCGTTTTTAGACCAAGGAAATTTTATCTCTTACCCATTTACTTTTCTTATTAATTGTGGAAAAAAATCTTAATACTTTCATGTCCTCTGACCTTTTAAAAAGGTGTTGTAGCAGTTGTTTGGTGGTGTCTAATTCAGTTGAGAGCATGAAGAGTTTAAACTTCCTGGTTTTGAATGTGCTTAACCCCCCATTCTGAAATGTTCACCTTTTTGGCAGAGATCTCTTGCGTGCTTTGCCCATCTATTGAAATGTCAAACATTTATCCACACCCAGCTCAGAACCAGCTGAGCTTTGAGCACAGGATCTGTCTGCTGCTCAGTGGTTACGGTGATTGCTTTGGTCCTCTGATGATTTCTTCCAGCCCATAGACCTGACACTGGAACTTGTCACCCTCATCTGCGTCATCCTGGAGCAAGCTGAGGGATAGAGAAAAGGCTGGATAATGAATTCTTGGTGGTTGCTGTAATTTGGAAAACATGGCAGCTAAAACTCTTGCCATACCCTGACACAGGACCCTTCCTTTTGTGCTCTGCTAACAGATGCAAATACGTCAAGAACAACTGTGAGCTGAAAATGCATTACGCTGACAAGCTCAGTAGAAACCTTTCTGCTTCCACTTTAATATCTATGTGAGAAATCAGCATGGTCAGGGGATTTTTGTCCTCTTTAATAGTAAAAAAAACCACACAAATGGTATGTGAAGGGAGTGTGGCATAAGATCAAAGGTGTATGTGTAAAAAAAACCTTCCTAGACCTACTTAAATACAGCCATGTTGTAGGCACTGAATTCTGTACAGTTGGCTCAGCAAATGAATCATCTCATGTGTGTGCAATGTAGAATCTCTGGTTTTTGTCATTTGGCTCCTTTATCAATGGCTCCTTGTCATCAATCATTGCCTTTTCTTTGAATTATTCTTACAGCACTATATATTGAATTATTCTTACAGCACTATATACTAAGCAAAATGTGCTGAACAGATGCATGTTTCTTCTAAAATCGCTACAACCTACAGTTAAGTACCGGTGTTGAGAGGAAGCAGTGTATCAGAAGGGATTCACACGTCACGTCTGTGTGTGCGTACACTCCAGATGTCTGAAAAGTTTTCTTGGCTGAATTGAACAGAAAAATGGGAGAGTAAAAAGGGAGCTTGCTGCCACCTGCTGTGTTTGAGTCAACTTTTGCCACTGTCCTAACGTTTTAAAGGTCTAATTGTCTTCCTGTATGTTTGTCTTTTATGCCTGTTAAATGATGATTAATCCATAGCTTCCAAGAGATCCGCACAGTGACAAGCAGTCACTGCCAGAGAAAGTCCTGTCTGCTGTTACAGGACGTGCTCTGCATTTAGTCGTGTTCCTGATCATCTCCTCTTGGTTGTTGCCATCTTTTCTGCAGTCTTTTTTTGTTTGCAACTCAGATATTCTCAAGCAAGAGGAAAAACATGACCCATGTTGTTAAGTATGTAAAGGATGCTGTGTTTTTTGTCTTCTGAGCTTTTGCCTCCAGCTGCTGAGTCATTGGTAAGGAGGGTTTAACTGCAGTTCCCTAGGGAGTCACTGAGGTCGAGTCATTTTGGTTAAGCTGCTGTCAGTGACGGCTGCATAGCTGCAAAAATACAAGGGCAGCTTTTGGCAGTTCTCATGTGCTTAGTAATGATATTAAAGACTCTTCAGTTGTGAACAAAAAGTGGTGAGTTCATAGAGGAAGTATCAGAAAGGGAAGCTAGAGGAAAACTCTTCAGTTGCCGCGATGATACTTAGATCCGTGCTGGCATTGCCTGTGCCAGGTGACAGATAGGTGTTCCTCAGCAGGAGGATGGCTTCTCACCATGCTCTGGAACTGCTGCCTCTGCTAAGAGTAGCAGGCTGTGCCTTACCCTCCTGAACTGCGAAAGGGTTAGAGACCACTGTTAAAACCATGTTGGTGTTCTCCTCCCCTTCCACAGGATGAGACCGAAAAGAAGGATGAAAAGGAAAAGAAAAAGGAGCCTGAACCCAACTTCCAGCTTCTGGACAACCCAGCCAGAGTCATGCCTGCACAGCTCAAAGTTCTCACCATGACAGAGAGCTGCCGGTACCAGCCTTTCAAACCAGTAAGTGTCACCTTCCCAGTCTGTATGCTTGACAGAGTATTCCCAGTGCTGGGCTGGTGTGCAAGGACCCAAGAAGCTCTGTGTGTACATGAGGATGCCACTCACAGCTGATGCGTCACTGCAATGTGCTTGAGAGATCTGCAACGTCGCTGTTGTCGTATTTGCTTTTTAGTGTCCCTCTCTCCAAATGATCACGTGCAGTTTTAGTGAAGGGAGAGCCAGAGCTGCTGCAAACCTTTTCACCGTTTTTCTTTCTTCTTCTACATATGCCAAATGCTGTAACCTGGAAGTCAATTGGACATACTCTGTGTATTTATACCACTGCTGAGGATGTAGAGACTGAGGCATGATCTTTACAATGGGCTGAGAAGTTGTACAGCTTCATTGTCATAGCAATGAAATATGTTAGGACTTGTGCTGGGGCTTTATTATTCTGCAGTGGCATTTATACCTAAATGGAGCTGGTTTTTTTTCATTTAACAGACTTCTTATTCAGTTACATCTGACCTTAGAAAAGTGCCCTCATCTCCTGTTAACATAGGGAAAAGACAGCATATGACTGTCAGGTGGAGAATGAAGAAGACCTTTTAGTGTTAGCCCAAGGGGTAACTACCTTTTTCTGTGAGATGCTCAAATATATTGCAAAGCTGCTAAGCCTATTCCTGACCTCTAAATTTCCCAAGTCAAATTCTTCGGTCCTTTATTTTCGTTCAAGAAATAACACCCTTGACTTCCCCCTTTTGCAGGCTTATGCTTGGGAAAACGGTGTTCAGAAGCAGTAATATTTTTTCCAGGAAAACAGTCATGTTTTTAATAAATGGATTTCCTGGAATTCCATCAGCACATTGGAATTCTTTGTGCATCGTCCCCTTTTGAAACGTCTCCTTTAGCAAAGCTGTGGAAGGATTTTTTTTGGTTTCTACTCTTTAAAAAGTGGAGGTGACCCAAGTGGTGTTTGGATTGGGAAGATCTGCTATGTGGTCCAGTAAGTGCCCACTCACACAGCTGAGATGTGGACGTATGTAACTGTTTGCTTTAGCTTCAAAAGAAGTTGAGTCCTCGGTGAAGGGAGTGCAGTTTCCTCCCTTAACCTCCCCATAAACAGGCTTTGAAGAGAACGGAACAGTGCAGGTTTTTTGCTGGGCTTTAGGGTGTGTAACCAAGGAGGCTTTCAAAATGGAGCTGTTCTGAAGCTTTGCTCTGCTCTGGGGAATGCCAGAGAAAAAGGCTCCTCTGAAATGCTGTTTATAGCCTGGAATCCTGCTGCGGTCAGAGCTCCCATCCCAGACAGGCATGACACAGCACTGCTGCTTCGCACCTTGTGTTTCAGTCCTGGCGACGCACCAATTTGCTTTAGCCTGCCAGGATGTTTGGTTGTCATCTTTGTAATTAATTCCCCTTTGTTTTATGAGGTTCTGCTAATGGGATACTTCAGTTGGTGGAAGGTGGTGATCAGATTAGGCTCTGCTTTAGAGCCTCCTGGGAGGTGGCTACAGAGAGAGGCTTAACTAAGCTTTGTTTCCCTGAAACTATGAACCTTTGAAAACAATTATGGTTCAATCAGTTTTCATGTGGAAAGACCCAGACTGGAACTAGGGTAAAGCTGTGAATCCAGATGTGGTTTTATATCAAACTAAGACTTAGGTAATGGAAATACAACAGGTGCCTGGATGTGCTCTGTCTGTTCCATGCCCTGATCAGGCAGGGATCCAGGTGAGTCTTGGACACTTTGCTCTGAAATTCACTCCTGCTGAGGTGTATCATGGCCTAGGATAAACACTGTGGCCACAAACACTGCACCATGAGGCAGAATCGAGTAGCTCTAACACTGCACTTACCTTGCAGCTTTCCATCGGAGGCATCATCATTCTGAAGGACACCAGTGAGGATATGGAGGAGCTGGTTGAACCCGTGGCAGCTCATGGTCCGAAGATCGAGGAAGAGGAGCAGGAACCTGAACCACCAGAGCCCTTCGAGTACATTGATGATTAAGACCTGAGGTACAGTGTAGTGTGCAGAGCCACCTTTATTAATCCAAGTGAAGGGAAAAGCATCTTTGGACCAACTGAAGCAGTTACCAGCACCCAGCACCCTGCTTTTAGCTCTTTGATGGCTTCTGTGCCCGATTCAGAAGCATGCTCTGTCCCAGTTTGAAGAGTTTGGCAGCAACAAAAGAGAAATTCACTCTTCTGGATCAGGTCTGACCCAGTCGTGCTGGATCTGGTTTCTAATCTTGCAGGCTTGAGTAGAGCCTCACTGGGCAGAGTTAGAGCAGTGCATGGGGTCACAGGCAACAGCTGAGCTGGGAATAATCAGCTCATGAAAGATGGTCCCAGATGGGGCCGGTGGTTTATGTAAGAAAGCTGTCACCTACTTGACCTCAATGTGGCAGGATTGCTCGAAAGAGGAATACTACTCTGCTTTCTGGGGTTGTCTTGTCTTCCCAGCACTTCTTAGCAGAATTTAAAGACACCCCAGTCTCTGAGCTCAACATAATGATCCTTGTAGATCTGTTCCAGGCAGCGCATGGTGCGGTTCTTGGTTTGGTCTTGGTTAAAGTGCCTGAACTGATGTGCAAGTTTCTCACTGAGAGGCAGAAATCCAGCTGCTTTATTTCCAAATATGGGCTGGCATGTCCCAGTGCTCCCAAGAGCAAAGATTATGCACTTGAACTGGTGGACAGGCAGGAAAACAAACTCCTTGCTAAAAACTGTAAATGTTGCGTCAGTGGCAGGCTGGGGTGAGTGTGTGGGGCCAACCTCAAGAAGCCTTTGTTACATACATTTGCTTTTCTGATTTCTCTCTCCCCTTCCTCCAGGATCACGTCCTCTAAAGAAGACACTATGCTTGATATCAGAAAGGCAGACATGAAGACTTTCCTATCAAGATCTGCTGTTCAGTGCATGCAGCCCTCATCTGTGCTGAGCTAAAGCTGATAGTCCGTGTTCATGGCTGAAGGACAGATATGCTATCTAGTGTACTCTTTCACAACACCTTGTTTTCAAATAAATATATTAAAAACTCTTGACAGAAAACTTGCTGCTTTTAAAAAAAGAAAAAAAAGGAAGCCTAACAACCCTCTTTTCTGCTCATCCCAAATGTTAAAAACTAGACCCAAGTTGTGCACGTTCTTCCAGCAAAGCTTGACTGACTCTGCACCTCTGTAGAGCTGTTGGGATCCGTGCACATCTCTGCTTTCTCTAGCACTCGTTTAGGCTGAGCAAGGTCACCAGCTCCAGTCTGGCCCAGCACTGATGCTATGGAGAGCTGCTCAGATGAGATCTGCTTCCAAATCACCTCTGTGATAATGACTTTGCACTGATCTTCCCCTTTGCTCATCCTAGTATTTGTGTGATGGTGTAGGGTGGACGGAGGGGCTCTGGGTGTTAGAGATGGGGAAATGGGGCACCTTTCTCTTTGTTTCGCAGAATTATTTTTTTTCTTTCCCCCCCCCTGTGTGTTTTCACTGCTTTCACCAATCTGAGCACAACAGCTGATGTGAGCAGGCAGCTAGAAACACATCACAGGCCGAGATGGGGTGAATCCAGACGTGCAAGTCGTTACACCGATGCGCCTAATTAGCCAAGGAGGGATTTACAGCCAGGGCTATGGAGCGAGCAGCAGTCAGCCGGAAGGAATGCGGCTCAACGTGCACAGTCTGGCTGTAACGCCTCAAAGGCTGCGTCACCGGTGAGCCAGGCCCTGGTCAGCTGTGAGCCAAATGCTGCGGCAAGCTCCATCATTTGAAACAGTGCTTAAACAGAAGGAGGGGTTTATTGTATATATGATGGGAACGTTTTGCTCCATGTGAACATACCACAGGCTCATGTGCATTGGGAATGCTGGAAGGCAAATCTTGCATGTAGAGTCTGGGAGCTTTTCCAGCCGATGGGGTTTTTTTTTGGTGAATGTTCCTATAGCAATAGAATAATCTGTCTTTGTTCTCTGCAAAGCTTAAGCAATACAGAGCAGAGGTATGGGACTGAAAGCCAACTTTGAGTCCTAGGCTTCAGTCAGAGGTCCGTGAAGTTGAAATGCTGTCTCGGTAAGGGTGCTGCTCAGAGCTTGCAGTTTTCAGCGTGATCCAGATCTGTTCTCCCATGGTGCAGAGCCAAGAATGAACCTGAAATGGCTATGAACAATGTTACTGTTGGTAAAACTGGAAACAAAGAGGGAATCGCTGCTCTAGTTCCATGGTCATTCAAAGTGGGACCTGGTATTATGGTGCAAGAAACAGAACCTGGACAAGTGTACATGGTGTGAGTCTTTCTGGTGCTGGTTCCCTTACTCCTGTGTGTTCTGCTGATGACAACCAGTGCCAGTCTCATGTTTTTCAGGTAATTCGTTAGTAATGCATTGTGTCATCTTACAAAATACCATGGCAAGGGGAGGACACTGGGCAGAGAAAAAAAAATAAAAACTCATTTCAGGTCATTCAGCAACCTGCCAGACAGCCAGATATTGCTGGGAGGTTGCTGAAGTCTGAGTAGAAATACTGGGATGAATGGGCTTAGACCTGAACTCCTATATTGCAGCCTTGGCCAGGCTGTGAACAGTCTACTTCTATCCACAGGACTTGCCAAGCCTTTCGTGCTATAACAGACTTTTCAGGGTAGCCAGTATATTCCTGGCGCTTGCTGCAGGTTTGGTTCTTGGTGCGGCTGTGTAAATCTGTATGCACAGAGCAGTGCCCACTGAGCCGTGTACTGCCTGGGGCACCACCCAGGAGACTCGTTTCTTGTGCTAAATGATTTTATTCTGCCTGAAAGACCACTCCTGCCTCTGGCAGTGATGTTTGCCAGAGCTCCTTTGGCACAAGCAAATGTAAAAACCTCAGATAGCCCTGAACTGATTTCTGAGCTGCTCCTCAGGCCACGTGGTAAGGTTATGCTCGGGCAGTCAGATTTTTTTTTTAGAGGAGCTTTTGGTGGCTGTGGAAGTAAAAGGCCACCTGTGCCAGGCTGGGGACACCAGGAGACACATCTGGGAATTGTCCTGTCCTCCCTTCCCTGGCTCTGCCTCTTGCTGTGTTCTGTCTCTGCCGTGTAAAATGCACATGGGAACTGTGTGGTTTAGGATTGAGACTTGTACGCAGAAAAGCAGCCGCTGTCTTGGCTTTCCCACATGGCTGCTCCATGGCAGGAGTATGCATGGTAAGTGGCTTCCAGAGGTTTCAGCCTGTCTGCATCTCTCTCTGGAGAGAAGGCTGTGCACGCAATGAGCAGCTTGTTGATTCTGGTGCATTTGGTATCAGTAAGACAAGGTTTCCCTTGGGGGACTTCACCAGCTGAGCTCTGCGATCAGAGCCTGCTCTGATCCTTCTCTGTGGCCCACGTGGTGGGCAGCCTCTTGGGTACGTGTGCTCAGGCCCCATAAGTTCATAAGGGATAAAGCTCTTCCACCTACACCAAAGCTTGGTAGGATGCCAGTCTCATGCCTCAGCGAGCGATGCGTCTGGCTCAGGCTGATTTTGCTCAGGGGGCATCACTTAAGAGACTTCATTGCTTAAGGAGGTCCTATGGGGCGTTTTTGAGAGTTTGTGGTACCAAACAATCCATCCTGACTATAGAATGATCTCATATGTGTGAATTTTTGTTTCTAACCTCTACATTTTTCTTCAGTTTGCTAATCAGGCTGCTGAGGATGCTGCTCCGTGACCACTTGAGGTGTCACACAGCGCTTGGCTACAGTGCTGAGCTTTGCTCAGTCACTAAGGTGCCACTTTGTAAAAACCAATCAACCAACCCAACCCAAGCAAGAAGGATGTAACAGCCCCAGGAGAGATTAACTAAACCTCTAGGAAGAGTCTAGAAATGAATAGAATAGATACAGCAGAAAATGTCTAGGAAGAATGGAAATAATCCAGGGAACAACTAGAAACCTCCAGAAATCTTCTGGAAAAGTGCTAGGAAAAACTCTGAGGAGGCTCTAGAAAGCTGCCTGGGATGAATCCTGCCCCCATGCTAAGGCCAGTTTCCTTGGGGACAAATGAGGCTGGTAACTGTGGGACTGGCTCAGTGCTGTGCTCGGGAGATGGAGGCCACCTTTCTGGTGTCCAGTTTGGAGAAGGCATGGTGGGAGCCTGGAAAGCTTCTCTGCTGCTTTAAATCACGTCGATTGGCCACAGTGACTCATTAGCGCTGATTTCTTAGGAAGCGCTGCTCTCCCGGGCCTGTCTGGGGATGCTGCAGAGGGACCCACCCTTGGGGTGGTTGCCAGGGGATAATTGGGCCTAAAGCTCCAGGGCTTGCCAGAGGGAAGAGGTGGCAGGAAGCACACTTCTGTCCCAGCTGACTAATGGGCCTCATCCTCGTTAACCCTGGTGAGAAATAAATCACTTCAAAAGCACGCTGCTCCTGATAGGCCCCAAAGTCCCTCCAGGAAGCCCTGTCTATGTCCTCAGCCTCCGCTTTCTGTTAACTTGGGTACGAGCCCCCTGCTTGGCGCTGTACTGGGGTGCAAAGTGGGCATGGAGATGTTGGAGGTAAAGCTCCCAGGGCAAGAGGAGGGGGCAGACAGCCCCCATCATTGCTCCTCTGCCCCAGTGGGCACTCAGGAGGCCTTGTCCTGCCACCTCTCCCCATCACGGCGGTGCCGCCCTCCCTATCTCTCCCCTTCTTTCCAGGGCCAGGCAAAGCTCTTCCTCGTCGCCACTCACCAAGAAGGTTGGGCGCTGCTGAAAATGACAATGACGTTGGCTGTTTGTCTCCCTGCAGGCTGGAGCGTCCCCCACCCTCACCCCTGCCAGACCCCCTGGGCTCTTCCCCTGCCGAGTGCTCTCAGCATTGGTGGTGGGTTGGGTTTTTGGCCCAGCTCCAGGCCCACCTTAACCCTGCAGCAGCGACAGGATTGGGGTGATGGGGAGCACAGACATAGAAGGACTATGTAAGGCTTGTGGTGGTTGCTTGCAACCTCTCAGGGGACCAGTGGGCCTGACGGCCTTCACCCAAGAGTGCTGATCTTTCCCCAGGGTGGCTTCATGTGGCAGCAAGGGTCTTTGGTTTTGGCAGCCCTGGTCCAATGTGTTTCTCCAGCACTCGTGGGATTGGACCAGTCCATGCTCTGTGCCCCAGCCCCTGCTGCTGGGCTCCAGCTCAGGACTGGCTTGACTTGGCCTCCGAAATCTTGCTCTGTGTGGGCAAACAGTGCAGCCAGCAGCAGCCCAGGCCGCAGTTTTGTTTTGATGTCTATGCTCCAGTTCCTGGCACTGTCCACACAACTAAAGCTCTGGTTTTTGCCCAGAAGAAGTGCTGTGCAGGTACTCAGGTGAGCCATCAGTGTCTTTTTTTGGGGGGAATCAGCGTTACCCACACATGCAGGGCTGGCCAAGGGGAAGGGCAGTCGTTTAGTGGCAACAGCATCCCTGGCCGAGAGTATAAATAGCTGCTCTGATGACCCAGGGAAGAATTGCTGCACAGGCAAGGTTAATTGTCAGCAGAAATTACGGGGACGTTGTTTCTCCACAGATAACGTGCAAAGGATGAAGCATGGAGCAATTTTTTCCCCTTCAGAGTGAAGGAAAAAGACCTGAAATATTGGTGCAGTGTCTTTGTTCTCAGCTTTAGGCTGGCTCTCCCATTTAATTGTTTTCTTTCCATTCCATGTCAGTGAGAACAAAGATGGATTAACTTTTTGTCTCCCCACCACGTCCTCTCGGAGGAGAAGCTGAGGTAGCTCCTGTAGGGCTGGTCAAATTATCTGTTTTCTTTAACTTCACACACAGATCTTTTTATTTTTAGCTTTAAGCATGAAATCTGGGGTTCAGGGGTGACCAAAAAGCAGCTGAAAATAATTTACTGGAAACATCTGCATCAGAGTTTGTGGGCTCATGCATGGATGAAACCTGCTGCTTGCTCCATTTGCAGGCCCGGAGGTTTTGCAATTTGTCCCCAAGTGATTGAGGAGGCGACCACTGATTTGTGTTGGTGGTCGCATCAAAGCAGTGCCCAAGTCATGAAGGCAGGGCCAATAGGTTGAGCCCTGGATGCTCCTGTCCTCAGCTGCAAAGTCTTGCTGAGAGAAGAAAGCTCGGACTCCTTCAGCAAGGTGCACGAGAGCCTCCTTCACCATTTTGCAATGGAGCTGAAAGGAGGTTTTGGGGGACCCACCAGCCAGTCCCTCCTGGCTCCACACTGAGCAGGCCAAGAGGCTTCTGGATCTCCAGGAAAGCTGAGTTCACCCTGTCCCCTCCTTCATGCATTCCATGGCACAAAATCAAAGTCTCTGTTGTGCCTCCCCGGTCAGGGACTTTGGTTACAGGAAATAACTGGAGAAGGGTCCGTGTATAAACTCCCTGGCACGGGGCTGGCCACGTCCTTCTGGGGAGAGGTGAAACTGGAGGCTCAGCAGCAGCTAAACAAGCCTCATCCAAGGGAGACAGAGCAGCTTTATGAAAGCCTGATGCTGCGGAGAGAGAGGCAGCAGGAGCCTGTCCATGCTCAAATGCAACCAACAATAATGTGTCACCAACTGAAAACTCTAATGACTTCCTATTTATTTATTGCCTAAATGCTCCTTGAAATTATTTGCCGAAAATCCAACCCCAAATCTTCTTTGGCAACTGAAAGCCAACGTTTGACTCAGAAAATAACAGGATGTTTAAGCTTTGAAAAATGTTCCTCTCTTGCCTGCTTGCTTTTATTTTTAATGCAACCACTTGGAAAAGCTATTGCAAGAAGACATTTCCTTCAAAATCTTCCACTTGAGCACAGAGATTATAACTTTGTGGTTTTTAAATCAAGCAACAGGTTATGGTCCAGCCCGGGACCTGCAGCTGACAGACTCAGTGGCCCAGCCACAGGAATGCTCAGCTTCTAGCAGAGATTACACCTGCCCCAAGAAAAACCTGAACTATGGAGCGGGGATGATGCCCCAGGCAATGATGAAGGCCCTCCCCTGGTCATACAGGGCAGTGGAGTCCTATTTTTGTGGAAAAAGGACTGTGGAAACTGCTCTTCAGGTTTAAGGCACAAGCTTTGCACTTTCCTGACCTTACCCCAGGTGCTGGCCAGCCAGGGGGGTGTTCACCTCTGGGCAGCATCTCCCTGAGAAAGTTTCTCTGCCCAAGTATATTTGGAGCATGGCAAAGCCTGTGCAAGGCACGGTGTGCACTGCGGCTTTGCCTGCCTGCTGGAAGGGGGCTTCTGTAAGAATGGAAGGAGAAAAGGAAGAAAAAATAGGAGCAAGCAAAGCCTGGATCCCACACAGTCCTTCCCACCATCCTGCCGAGGGCACAGTGTCCGTCCTGCTTGGTTGCTCAAAAGAGAAAATCAGCATAAAATCCCTCTCTCTTTCCTCGAGGTCAGTGTCTGATTTCCACCAAAGCAAAGCAGGAGGGGTGCAGCAGAGAACAGTGCAGCTGTCATGACAAAAGAGGAGGGCAGCTGCAGGTGGTCTGCTCCAAAACCTTGGGATCACTATTTAAGAGAGTCTTTTACTGCTTTAAAAAGTTAAAGGGATAAGAGGAGGAGGAGTTCGCCTTCCTTCAGCTGGAGCAAGAAGCAGCCCCGAAGGCTGCACACAGAGCAGCAGCGAGCGGGCTATGAATGGCCAAGGGACCCAGTCCTTCCTCCTGCTGAGGACAGACAGTGCCTGAGAGGCTCCAGCATGGTAAAACTCACCATAAATACTTGAGGTCTGTGGGATCTCTGTAGAAATGTATGCAATAGAAAGAAGAAATCTTTAGCTGTAGACATACCCTCTTTCTCTCTCTCTCTCTCTCTCTCTCTATATATATATATATGCAGAGTGTATCTGATATTTGTATTATTAAATATGGAAGTTTCACGTACATAAATGTTATGCATGTTTCATATACATAAAACTTTGGTAATCAGTATACAAATATATGAATGCAGAAATTCCAATTACCAGTTCCTTCTCTAGCAGGATTTCTAACTGAGGACATCTCCCAAGCATGCTGAGTTGGAGAATGAGATGTTTTCAAGGGCCTCTGGCACAGACAGAGGTGACGGATGAAGTGACCTGCTCCTGACACCTTTTCATCCATTGCATGAAACACAAGTAAGTGAAAACTGGGTGGTTTGGCACAACCCTGGCTCAAACCATTGCTTTGTGCCTTACCGAGACAAGCATAATTTGAAGAAGCAAGGCATGGGAGGGTGCACAGATTTGTCGAGGCTGCTTCTGCCCTTCATAAGATATTTAACGTTTTCCTTTCCTTACCCAAAAATAAGTAATCTGCCTCAGTATTTTACCCACAAATATCAACCCATGGCCGGCTGGCTATGGAGCAGTGGTGAAATATTTCCCATGGGTTATGGTTCACTATCTGTCATAACTCTGCTTCCCATCACCTCGCTCTTTCCCAACATTTCACCTATCAACTGATAATTTTAGATCTGGCAAGAATGTTCAAGGGTGATTTTTTTCTGTTCCTTAAATAACTTTTTTAATTGCATAAGGAGAAGAACACCCTTAGATCATGAGCCAAGGGAAAGCTGTACCCTGAACGGCACTGGTGCTGGAAAGCTAAGGTTTGGCTGGGGAATGGTCTTGGTGGGGTGCAGTCCCCCTGAGCTGGCTGGTGAGATTAGCTTTTGGGTTATGTGAGGTTATTAAAGGTCTTGCATGTGGAGCAGATGCAAATCTCTGTGTTCAGTTTCGGCTGCCCACTTTAGGAGCCTTTTAAAGGAAGAAAGATGGTGCCGTGCTGTGTCTGGTTGTGGGAACACGTGGAGGACTTGAGTCTTCTTAGGTGTTCACAGTGGCAAACAAAGCTGCTTGGGGTGAGACTGAAACCCCAGGCAGGACGTTGCTGGTGATACAATGCGGTTTTGCTGGGCCTAGAAAATGCTTGCTAGAAAATTCAGTGTTAATGGCAAGAGATTTCTTAACACTGCAGTTAACCAAGAATGGGACAAAGTCTCAATAAAAGGCTCACCCAACCCTGCACCTTGTTTTTGACAGGCCTCCATGAGGTAACAACATGTCAGATGTATGCATGCATGACCCATAGGGCCAGTCTTGGTGTCCCTTGCCCCAGGGCTGTGTCAAGGCTGCCGCTCAGGCTCCTCACGCAGCACTCAGTCTCAGCAAGGCCCTGCCTGCTTTTGCCTGCCATCTTCCTCAGAGGCACCATCCGAGCTGGGAGGTCGGTGGAGCAGGTGACCTCAGCCACAGGCTCTTTTAAGCAGCGCAGGAATTCTTCTCAGTACCTCCATCCCCTCAGAGAGCGCACTGCTCGAGGGCAGGGACTGCAAGTTGGGTGTGATGACTTTAATTAGGAAATCAATTAGTGTGCAACTGAAGGCCACAGGGGGTGTGCTGTGCATAGGAGACTTCTGCCTGCCCAGGATCGGAGGGGGCTACAAAAACGTATGCTAAGGCAGTAGATATTTTTTTTTAAAACTGAACTTGACCCCAAACTCTTCTCAAGTTACTTCAGAGAGGGGGAGCCAGGTACATCCGTCTATTCCCTGCAAGCAGCTGGAGGCTACCGCTCCCCACCCGTGCTCCAGGGGGCGCTGTCCGCCGGGGAACACCCCCTGTCACGTGACGCGCTCTTTCCCGCCTGGGATTGGCCGAGCGGAATCACGTGCGACTGGAGGCGGTGCGGTGTGGCGGGGGGGGAGAGAGAGAGAGAG
>NW_010181969.1:0-34128 GCF_000695765.1 Mesitornis unicolor
ACTCCTAATATTCTGTGATTCTGTGAATAAAAAGGAAGCAGAATTGAAATGCAAGTTAAAGATGTCACTTTTCAGTTTTCTCCAGGGCTGACCTGGAAAAGGTTATTTTTAAGTTTATCTTCATAGTCCTATGCAGTACTTGCATGGCTTTGCTGCCTCCACAGTTATATATTAAATGTATAAGTACAGAACCAAAATACAGGTTTCTTAGGCATTCCTTTGCACTCAAGGTCAAGAGTTTCCATTGCTATCCTCAAAACTAGTTTGATTTGGGATTATTGTAGGACTTGAGTAGAAATACCTTTTTTCCTTTAAACTTCTGTCACAAGGTAGCTTTAGCAAAACTCATTTTACTGGTTAGCAAAAAAATAATGATTGATTTTAACTTATGGTTATATCATTAGGAATATATATTTCAGGGCTGCAACTTTACAGCTGCAAAATATAGAACTAGTTTTACTTCACAAGCATTTGTCCAAACATTTTCTTTCATTTTGATCCAAATAGTTTCACGCCCACTGAGTTAGACTTTGACTTTCAGGTTTGAGCAAACTGAAAATTTAAATCAGCTCCTCAGCTAGAGTAAATTGGTATAGCTCTAGAAAGGAGCAAAATGCTGACTTCAATGGAGCTACACCGATTAACACCGGGTGAGGATCAGATCCTGATCAAATTGAAACTCAATTGAAATTGCTGTGCTTCACCTGGTGTTTATTCACACCTCACATCAAAACCATGCAAAGCTATGAATTTTGCATTATTCTGATCCAAAGCCACACACTATATACGCTCAAAATTGAGTTCAGGTCATTCAGGAGTTCCACAATGCTGAGCAAATCTTTTGATAAATATGGTTTGCGTTACTAGTTTGTAACAAAACTCCACACCAGGTGACTTTCGTGTGGTCTGGTGTTTCATTGTGAACATTTTGCACTGCTCTAATGAAACATGATTTCTAAGACAACTAGGGGATAAGAAAAGAGTTTCTATTCAATGTTTTACCAATGAGTTCTGCAATGTGCACACAAACTGTGGCCACAACATTAAACTTCTGATGTCTAAAATTTTAACTCTAATGCCCTATTAAAGCACCTGTAATAATGCTGGTGTGATCTAGAGATTCTGTGTGGTGGATTGCAGCCCTCATTATCAGTAGAACTGCAAGTCAAACCACTTTGCCTTAGGTCTTTACATAGCCTGGGTTTTCATCAGAGCTTGTAAAGGGATTGAGACTAGTTTTTTAGAGGTATTTATGCTAACCAGTAACTGAAAGTGCAGGTGGCCATCTAGGGTTAGATCTAGTGTAGGCTGTGGGCGTTTTAGGAAAGGACAGGCCTTGTGTGTAGAGCTCACCCAGCACTGACCAAGAAGTAGCACACTGACAGGAGCCTTTTCACTCTCTCTGGAGCTTTGGTGGCAGTCTCTGCTCTAGGCATATGGGATCATGAGCCTGGAACAGAAGGTTGCTTAACCTAGACAAAAGTATAGGCATATGCTCACATATTATTGCATGTACATGAGTCTGCTGCCTTGACTCTTCCATGCAAGAATGTGTATGCCACAAGCACAGTAGGCCAGATGCTTCCAAGAAGCTTTGAACTTATTGTATTTGCCCTGAGCAGCTGATTCAGGTATGGGGTAGATCTGATATGCATAGGCAAAATGCACGTCTGGCATTTCTAGGTTGCTCCAGACAAAGTTTTCAGGTAGAAGAAGAAGATATATCAGCAGCCTTATGTTAGCAAGGCTTACAACAATCCTTACAACCTCTTTCACTGCCCTTAGTAGAAAATGACAAAGACGAGGGCAAGTATTCCCATACAGATGAGCCCCCAATATGGTGGGCAGCAATAAATCTCTCCATGGGAGGTGAGTATAGTATGTGTGTTCTTCCCTGTGGGAAAACTTTATAAGATATAGGTTCCTATATGCGGGCCTGCCATGCTGAGCCTTTCAGAAGATATGAGAGAGGAATGTACTTTTTGATGCTTCTGATGAAGCTTTGGAGGAAGATGAATGCCCATCTGCTCAGAGTTATGCAGGTGCAGAGGTACAGGCGACCAAAATTCTAGCCACATGGAAAAATTAAAGTCTATGATGAGAGGCCACCTGAACTTAGGCAGTTCTAGGGTTAGATGGCACTGAGAAAGAGACAATCTCCAGGTTTCCAGTGACTCAGTTCCATGCAAGAAATACCCTAATTTTTTCTGAATGTAGCCTATGATACATTGCGTAGAATTTAAGAAGAGCTGAGGTACCAACAACTTCAACAGGGAAGTTTCTGACGCTCCTGCAGTTTTGTTACTGTGCCTTTCCCAACACACCGTCATCTTAACATGGCTGAGCCATGCAGGATCTGTTTGTACCTGCACCTCACTAAGCCACTTCAATTCAGAATTGCTTTCTAAAACACACCATCTGGCACAAGACTGAGCTCCTCATAAGGCACAGAGCCAAGGCCATCTTAAAAATCCTTCTTGCGAGAAAAAATGTTATATTTTATATGTAGTTCAATGTTTATATCACTTCTAAAGTACAGGACACCTGAAGGAAACCCTTTCCTAATCTGTAAAATCTTGAATTTATGTATTTAATCTTTTAGTAAAGTGACATTCATATCTCTTTATTTAAAGATATATCAACATGAGGTTCATCAGATGAGAGCAAATGACCAAACAGCTGGAGTACTCCGCAGCTACCAATAAAGATAAACTCCTGGGAAAGGGCAAACCAAGGGAATGAGTCCATGGATTTCTGCTCTCCAATGTCTTTCAAGTAACCCTGTGTGGTTCCTCTACAAGGGTTTTCCGATATGCTCTCCCATATCTTTGAGAATCTTGTCCTTAGAATCTAATTCCCATTTCATCCTGGCATTTAGTGGGTTTAAATGTAAGCATACACATTCTGCTTATACATTGATTCCTTATATTACAATACTTAGAAAATCTCCAGTGGTGATCTGACCATCAAACCAAGCTGTTAATTAGATAGACTGAATCAGCATTTTCCTATAGGGAAATAGCATGCTTCTTTATTCAGCTTAAGTGCTTACCGCTGGCATGATTCTTTAGGCATGAAGGCAAGGATGTATTATACTCAACGATGGTACGGATGCTTGAACAAAACATTATAAAATGTCACTCATTTCTCTTGGAAGCATCTCGTGCTCTTTGGATTGTAGCCATGCTGGTACTTATCTCTAACTTCCACTGTCTTTCACAGAAGAAAGCGATGCAGGAACTAGAAGACGACAAGATAAAAATAGCTAAGCTTTCTCCATTCAAATTTCAAAATGTTTCCTCTGTCCCTTGGGAAAATTAGCCCTGTTATTGCCAGCACTAAAACCAACATCTTCTTCTGTGGTCTAGTGTAAAGTACTTCTCTGGGTCAAAATTAGTTGATGAAAATATTTCTTTCCAAAGGCTTTCTATTTTGGGTCTTCAGTGTGTCCATTTACAGCACAGGAGAGTTCTAAAAGTTTTGCACAGTGCAGTGTTTAATTTTACTTAAGCTACCATCCCTTCCCAATCCTGTAAAAAAGTTTACATACAATAGATCACAGAGACCATAAACTAAAGACAAAGACCTACACAATGCTGTTGAGGTAATCCTTTGTGCTCTGCACATACCAGTGCTATATAATATTTGAGGAAAAGCACAATAAACTATTTTAGACATCTGTTTTTAAGGTTGCAGAACACGACAATGTAAAAAGCAGATGCTACAAAGCACTCGCTTTTTCACCAACTTCAAATAATCCTGGATATTCAGTGGAGAGCACCGAACTGAGTAACTGCTCTCCCAACTGACAGCAACAGCACGATGTTAAATGAGACAGATTCTCATCCTGACAGTATGTTGTACTGTCATGATTTCTTTGTTCTCCACACGATGAAATAGGTGGTAAGCGGAGTTTGACAACCATGCATTTACCTTATCATATTCATTGTTAATTCCACTATTAGGTACTATATCAGATTTCAGTGCCTGTTTCACAGCATCTGCTCATTAGAATTTACACTGCTGTCTCTAGTCAACAGACAGAATAATTTCTAAAAAAACCCTGCTTACTACAGCTATAGCTCTGTGATTTCTTCCAATATATGAAAAACTTCAGCAAAAAACAATTCAGGGATCATGTCATAATGAAGCTGAAACAAAGCAGCTTTTGGGCAGCTGCTCAGCATTCCTCCTTCTGCCTTGTTTTCCTTTCCATAAATGAAAGGAAACAAAAGTTCCTGTTTGTTCTCTAAACCTCCTGCCTATAGCACAGCAGCCTCCATAGCAAGCCAAAAGCACACCAGCCATCAGTATCATGGCTGGGATTTGGTGCATGCAAATGCTTCATTAAAGTACATTATTCATTTCAGGGAAGTAAAAAATGCATTATATCACCTCCACAACTTTTAATAGCCACTCAAATTCTCCATCATCTTGACTAGGATGTTTAAAAAGCCTTCTCAAAGTCCACATCTGCAGATGCTGGAGAACACATCGGGGTAAGCATTTTTGACCCAAAGCAGTCTAATTTTCCCTTAGTGAGGAGAACTCTAAGATTCTTCATCTCCAAGAGACTTACACAGAGTTCAGAACTGCTTTTTCGTCTGCTACCACATTCAGTCATCTTTTATACACTGTGGATCTTAAGTTTGAGCCTCATGACAAAGACTGCTGCAAAGTACTCCAGGACTTTGTGAAGTCACTCTAACACCTACAAAGCAAAGATATTCTTCAGCCCCTTTGCAGTATATGGCTCACTAGTGGGCTTCCTGCCAGAGCTCTGCATAATGATCTTACAGCACTCCAGATCCCAGTTGGAAAACATTTGGGAGGTTGTTGTTCTTATTTTAGTTTTGTTTTGGTTTGTTTTTATTAAAGGTTTCTAAAGTATCTTCTTGAAAAAAGGGCCTGGTTTATGGAGGCAATGACAGCATATAAAAGTTTTCTGAGCAGAGTTACCACTGTTAGGACCTGTTTTGATGAAAAAATAAGAATAATCCAGATGTCAGCTTAACACGGGGCTAGTCTGAAAAAAAACCTTTGAGATGTCTTTATGACCAATTATGGTCAAAGAAGCTTTTGTTTTGATAATAGCATGTTTGACGATATCGGTCTTCAGAAGGAGGATGTAATGTTTCCTATATGACATACCTTCTGTATTGTGTCTTGTCTTCCTGTGTTTTCTCTTTTCCAGGTTCTATTTGCCTGTCAAATATTTTCTTGGGTAATATCCAATATTTTCTTTCATTGCTTTTTGTCCTTAGAATAGCAGATAGTTTATATTAAGTGTTGGAAAAATGTTGGGTTTATGGATGTTCTGTCTCTTGTGCTAAGTACCACATGAATGAATTTACCAATCTGACAGACTTGAGACTAAAATGTAAAGGACTCACTAAATATCCAACTTAAATGAAAAAATCTATTAAAGAAACCTTAGATGTTTGGCACTAAGATTTTTCTTGCCCAGTAAAAGTACATCTAGCTTTCAGCATGGTTCATCATGAATATTCATTTATATGCCAGAAAAGGCATTTGAATCTAGGTTTTTCTTTGTTCTCTATCTTAGGTATTTTATATTTATATAGGCTGTATCTACTCAGAGTAAGGACAGGAAAGAGAGGTGCATACCTCCATATTCTGGAGGGGGAAAGTCAAATACGCCCAATTCCTGCCTGCTGAAGCTACCTCTGCTGTTCCCAGAGGACGTGCTGCAGGTCCATTGCGGTTGCTGAACAATCACTACCAGCTGGAAGGAGTTAGTTACCACAAGTGGGATGCCAAAAAGCAGAGGTTGTGCCCAGCAGTGAAAACTTGTCCAGCTATCAAAGCATCTCAGTGCGGTTCTGTCTCTGCAGGGTACACTCCAGGTATGCAGACAATTGCACACAATGGGAGAAAATCTCCTTGCTGCAGGATGCCTTTCACAGTTCATACATGTGTTTCCCTTGGGAAAGAGCTTGCTTTTTCTCCATAGTTCAAGCTCCTTGAAACAGGTAACCTTGTACCACTGCATAAGTATCAGAGCAGACGCAGCCTTTATCTAAGCAGAGTAAAGAGAAGGGCTGCAAAGCCACATAGATGCAGCCACACTGTGGAGCAGTTATGTATGCTATCCAGCCAGTGCTTATGAATGGATATCTCTAACATCTCACCATGTCACTAAATCTGTGTTCAATTGCACTCAGTGCAGTGCAGTCCTCGTCTCTACACAGCTGCAATCACAGCTGCTAATTCTTTTGGAGGCAAATACGGACATCTCAGGAAAGAGAATGGTTTGTAAACCAGTAAAGGCACATATAGCACTCTACATGGAGCAGACTCACATGGATGGGAATAGTTAGTAATTAATTTCTGTCTGAGAACCAGAATTAGTGAAATGAAGCTGCAATAAGGATTTTTGGTGCTCAGGCACCACTTCTTATGATTGCCTCAGGGCCTTGCCCTCACTTTTCCCAGCATGAACAGACTTGCCCTGGCACGCTTTTCTTCTTGAACCACTGACAACTTCTTCCAGACATTTCCACTGTGGCTGACACAGCCCAGAAACCTGGGCAGCACTGGTAGCACGTAAGACCACCACAATATTTGTACCCACATGGCATCCTTTTCTTCATTGCTATTATCGAACACTTCTATATAAAGAACATATTTGTAGGAATCAAATTTCATTTCTGAATAATTACATATATGAAAATGAACTGAGTAATTGAATTCCAATGAATAATTCAAGCAGCTGTAATATTTGAATCTATAATCTGCCAGAGTGTTATGTGATCTTATTTCCATTTGATTTCTGAGAGGAAGTGCCTTACAAGTACTGGTACATAAAGTTGTCTCTAAACACAGACACCATCCATCGTAAATGCTTAATGTTCAATCATGAATTACAGCACCTGTTTTAAGTGATCAGCTACTAAAGGATATATAAAAAAAAAGAGGACGGAAATAGGGGGTTCTTTCAAGGAAGATTATTTCCTGCTGTTGAATTTCTACATCTCAATAAACTACCAGATTCAGTCTTTGTTCTTGCAACATCTACTGTGCCTATAGCTGAAAACGGAAACAAAGTTCTTTCAGTTACAGCACCAAATATTTCAACCTCATTTTGCATGTACAATGATTTAAAGCCTTGGCTATCTGTATACGTGTAATATACTACAAAACACAGCCCACAAGCCTTTGTTCACTTTCTCAATTATTTTTTTATTAATCTTGTCCACTATTAGCATTGGTTTTAGCATTGCTGGTAATTTTTAAGACATTTTTTTTATTACACACATCCATATTCACCTGCAAAAAATATATTCCATGGATCCTCTATGAAAAATTCCTTTTAATCAGGATAATACCTTAAGAGTTAAGTGACTTATAATGAATAACAAAGAGTCAGCAATAAGTGGTAAAAGTCAGTGCCTTACTAAAAATAGATAAAATACAGAAGAAAGTAAAAATATTAGGATATAACAGAGCATAGGGGGAAGGAACCTCACAGACTATTTTGGAATGATTCACGTGCAGAAGAATGGGGGAAAATTCACAATGGATCTGTTTCTCAGGCAGTTTGGTCCAAGTCTCACTGGCAGGAGTGAAGAGGCAGACTTCAGAAATATGAAGCAAGAAGAAAGACGTAAAAAAAATGGAGTGAGGAGAAGGACTTTGTGCCACTTTTTCCTTTTGGCCTTTATACTCTGCATACATTTTCCTTACCCTTACTCATACTCGTTTGTCTGGGGGAAATGTTGGGATTGGGAAGTGATCCATAAGAATGAAGCAGCCTGAAAAGCATTATATTAGTCTGTGGAATAAGTAATACTTCAACCAAGTGAAGTAATGGAAACCGCTTCACCCAAGTCATTTAAAATTGGACTGAATAAGGCACTGGAGATTATGCTGAAGGGAACAATTCTGCATTGGCAGGAGTATGGACAAGATGACTTAATAGATCTAGTGTCCATGTGCCAAATCCTGAGATCCGGATCCAGTTTTTATTACTCTATCGTTACTAAAGTTGAACTTCCATTCATGCTATTGGGAACTCACCCTGACAGAAGGAAAAAAAATAAGAAGAGCTTCAGGATTTATGGGTAAAAACACAAATAAAAACTATTTCTGTATCATTAGAAAACTTAACTTGCTACATAATAATTAGTAAGTTTGAGTGCAAAATTAATAGATCTATGTAGAGCACTCCTTGAGTTGTGCCTTACAGCCTGCCCAGAAAAGTTACAAAGTTGTCTAGTTTAATTGGTTAAGACCCATCAGAACCTTTGATCAGTGAAAACGGTACTGCTCACTTGAAGTAAGTCTCTGTGTCTATGTTATGCTGTTCCTGATTCGGGTGAAAATATCTGTGAATAAAATATTGCAATAAAAATTAAAGTTTAAGTATGCTTTGCCATTTAGCATGGAAACAGTATGAGAAGCTGTCATTTAAAAGCATATAATGTAAATTAAGCAAAAGCATTTTTCCATCTTCTTCACTAAAGAAAATCTAGGGTATTTCAATGTAAATGACAGAAGGTTTAGGCTAACTGGAGTCTGTTTTCCCTGGTGTAGAAATGTGTGCAAAGGAATCAAAGTTCTTCAGAGATTGTGCTAAACTCTGATTTGTTCTAATTTTAAAACAAAACACTACTAATTAAACCAAAATTAACCCAGAAATGCTATTAACACATTTAAAATGAGAGGTTTGAGGGTGCACTGGGGACACTCTCACAAGGGTTGGTTTAGATGCAGTTAAATAATTCCAATTTTCACTTCATTCCCATTCACACCAATACCTGTCACCCACTAAGATTATTCCTGACATGGAAAAGGTGAATTGGTTTCCTCTGGCACACAGTGGAATGATAATAGACAGAAAAATCAAAGGCTATATTGAGTGCATTGTAAAAAAGTCAGAAAGATAGCCAAGGTAGCAAAATCTTTATTCTGTAATATAAAGAGATACACGTGTTATACTAAAGTTAAAACTTCCCAATATGGGGGAGAGGATTGGAAACTGTGGGACAGTAGAATTTCTTCCTTCCTAATAAAAAAGTCACTTTAAAAGTTAGTTGAGGTCCTATTAAAGATTTTTACACTGTCCTGAAGATTTTCAGAGAAACTTTTTTAAATTGGTCTTTTTAGGAATTCTTATTTGTGCTTATAGTAAGCACCAGCCTGCATGAAGGGACAACCGATGTGTAGCCTGATACTGACCCTACTGCCGTCCAGATCAAGACATGAGCGGTAGGACCCCTTTTCTAGAAGGTAAGGCTTAGCTGGCGCTGCCAGCTGTATGGCTCCTAGCCACACAGGTCAAAGAATTTTCCAAGGCTAAATAAAACCAGACAGATCTGTCAAGTCTGAGCAGTCAGCGGAACTTGGGCACTGTCTCCTCCCTTGCATGCCCCTGCAAATGAAGACACATTTCACAGTACAGTGCAATGCATCTTCCTCCATTATCCTACATGTTCACCTGGCAAGGGCACAGCATTATAGCTGCAAGGTAGAAAGAGAAAGAGAAAGCAGGTGATGCCTCCTGCCATGTCTCAAGCTCAGTAGAAGACAATCCCTAGCTGCGATTTAGCCTCAGCTAAGCTAAACCCAGCCGCATGGGGGATAGTCTCCCCCTTTCACTGGCACAAGCTTGTTATGCCAGGTGCTTTGCCGGACACATTGAAAAATTGTCATATGCCAGAGACAAAAAGGCATTGAAGAGACTGAGGAGAAAACACAAGTGGTCTGATACTGCTGCTCTGACAAAACAAGCATTAGGCAGCTAATAGAGACTGCACAATTTTAGAGGATCCCAAGGGCTGCTTTAATCTGCCCCACCTACCTAAGCAGCTTTGGTTGACCATGGGCATGGGGAACAGGGACAGAAGGTGTGCAGAGATACATAACATTAACACTGCATTATTGCACTAGTACTTCACTAAGACTGAAGCACGCCTCAGGTCTTCCCCCAAGCTGTTCAGACACAAGACAAAGAGAGTAATTGCTGCCTAGAGAGCTTATGGTCCATGCAATGACCAGAACTGCTGCAGTCCTCTCCAGCTTCAGCTATACCCTGTAGATGCACCTGATTGCTTGGCCCATCATTATTTTTAAAGCAAATAAAATGTATTTCTGCTTCTTTGGGTATGGAAGGCATCACTTTCACAGTATGCTTCATTTGGACCTGTATTTAAGTAAACTCAAGAGAGCATATTCTATATAGGCAATACAAAATCATGTGTGATTTTTTTGTTGTTGTTTCAATAGAAGGAGCTTGAGTAATGTCAGGGTTTAAGGCTTTTATTTTATTTGGAGGGACTACTTTTTAACAGAAGCAGGAAGCAGCCCTTGGATACAGTAAGTCACAATGTATAAATAGCTCTACTGAGAGTATAACAAAGGCTCTTTTGTGCTTTTCTACCAGCAAAGCCAATCATATATGCAACTTAGTAACATAAAAATACCTCATCCCTACTTGTGACACCTCTACCTTACAAAAAATTATTAAGACATCCATTTAGAATTTCTACCAAGAGCACATTATATTCTGTGCATTGCTTGGGAGAAGTCATACAGAAGTTGAAATTATTTTCTTTAATAATTGTAGAAAGATTCAAGAAACTTGCTTGTCTGATTACTAAACAGAGCATACAGTTAATTCATCTTGAACTGGAATACATCTATGGAAATATGCTTCACCATATGGTTTCATATTTATTTCTGCAAGGTGAATACAGTGACAGGATTTTTTCAAATTAGACTATACAATTTTTTTTATCAAATCAAAACCAGTAGAGTTCCTACTTAGCAAGTGTTCTGGACCTCATTTTAAGCCATTTGAAGGAGGTCTGAAGTTTATTGGATTTTAAATACATCCTTTTCTCCATCAAGGGTCTTTTAAAGGATAGTTTATTCTGTCTAATTTACATTCAGGAATTTCATCTTCTACATGCCAGGCTCTGGGACTGTCAAATCCTTCAGCTTTCCATTCTTATCAAACATAATAAAGTGATCATATATAACCAGTAGGATGTATTTTTTTGATTTTTATCCAAATGCCATTTTCAAATCCAATTTAGGTCATATAGGATGCCAATTTTGTACAGTTAAGAACTTAGATGGGTTTTCCAAAGAAAGATTATCAGTAGTAAGTATAAACATATGTCAGTTCATTAACTCTTTGAAAATATCCAGCACATTGGACTCCATTCTCTTCTATATTTTCAAATGATGCAGTAGGTCCTACTTGAGGCTATGTAAGATCCTGATACAAAGACTCCCAAAACCAGTGGAAATCTTTTGCTTTCTTAGTGAGCTTTGTACTTGAGGAAATCCCAACACATCTGAACATTTTATTGAGTGGACTCGATCACATCTTGAGATTTGGGACAGATAAGGGGCCCATGCAGTCTTTTCCAGCCACTGGTTTGAATAGCTACCAGTGAAATATTCTCCAGCTGCTCCATAACTTAGATAGTTATTACGTTCTACTTACAACCAGAGACAGAAGCTAAATTTGCCTACTGTCACTCAATCATCTCCTCTTCCCAATGCCTCCTGCGAATGTAATACTCCATTTTTACCTGTCTAATAAAAGAAGTTTTTTCCCATTTCATTAAAATTAATGCAGCTTCTACACAAGGTGCTTATTTGCATTTCTTAATCACAATTTTTTTTCCAGTGCTGTGATAGATATTAGGAAGTATTTTTCCTCCCTGTACTTTGAGAAAGAAAGGTTCTTTTATTTTCAACTTCAGAAGCAACCAAATCTAAATCCATGCTAATCCCTAAAGTCATGTAAATTCTAACAACTCCTTAGAAGTAGTACTAAATTTACCAACTACTTTCTTCCTCTGCTTAGCGTGATGCAAATTGATACAGACTAATGCAAGTGAGTTTTATTTCCCTGTGCAAATGAATTAGTTGGTACACCAAATATCAGTAATATACCCAACTTGAATTATGTGCTAAGCATCTTATTCCTTGTATACACAGAATAATTTAAGATCAATAAAGTATTCATATATTTCTTAGGCTTAGTGAAAATGTGCATCTGTCTATAGTGGAGCTTTGTACTCTAATGGGGATAGATGGAGATTCTGTCAAATCTAATGCACAACTCTCATTAACATAAGCCAGGTCAATTTCCACTGTTACCTATAGTTGAAAAAAGTTAGAAGGTAGAATTTCTTATCTAATGTACATGAATATGTTTGGACATACAGAAGGAGGACAATCCCTCCTTTTCTCAGCCTTCAAACAGAAAGAAAAACAGCTTGAGAACTGACTTATTGCTGGTTCTTCAAGCAATTGCTACATCATTACAGCAATCTTTAAGAGTTTTTCCAATCTCTTTCTCTGCACACAGCCATACAATACCCATTTGCTCATAAGCCTACTTGATCCCATGTCTTATGATGATAATGAAGAATCACTTAGAAGTTTACATCACTTATTTTAAATTTAGGGATAGCATAATTAATAAAACATAAAACAGCATTTGACAGCACCTTTTTGTAAGAATTGAGCACAATTTTCAGTCTTAAATACATTCAGATCCAAAGGTTCAAAAGCTTTCAAGCAACCACTTCTGTGCTTTTAAAGGAAAATGCGAATAATAACCCAGGGTTAAGCCTGTCCCAGTAGCATGGCCCTACATAAGAAGCACCTCACAGCAGCCTTCCCCTTAGGGCAACCGAGGAAAGGGAGCAGGATTCAAAATGTCTCCTGCCTTCTTCCACGAGCAATTAATCTGCTCCCCCTTGAGCAGTCAGCATACTAATCTTGCTAGTTCATTTACAGCAGCTGCTCATGATGGTTGTCCACCGAAATTTCTGCTCACCTCCCATTCCTATAAGCCAACTAACAGAGAGAAAAGGAAAGTAGGAACCCAGGTCATGCTCACCTGCTATCGCCTGGGCTTGCAAGGAGCTGGGGAAAACCTAAATATTTTTCCATCTCTGGGTCTATCCCAGTGTAAAGCTTGTTAACACAGTGTAGCACCAAGCTCCCTTCAGAGAGCATACATCAAAGGTATTGAGGAAGTAAGAATAAGTAAGTAAGAATATGATCTGGACTCACATTCAGTTGTATGGAGTCATCAGCAAACACTCAGCACTAGAAAGAAAGCTCTTCCCAAATATATAACCTGAAATTTTTGTATTGTACCTCCTGGGTATAGAAGTGTTTGACAAGATTTATAAAACTGAATGCCTCAGAGAAAGAGAAAGGTATAGGCTTAATAGCTCCTGGTCATGAGTCAGGTCAGAGGGACATGGAGACTTGCTTTTGACTTCAGGGTAGGTAGTGTCCATAGCTCCTGATTGTGTTTCCAGCAGCTATCACCTGGAAAGTCTGCATCACCTCTACCAGAACAGAAAGTAAATATAAAAAACTTTACTCCACTATCCCACAATATCCACACTTCCACCAGCAAGTAAATAAGATTCATTTTACATTCACACTTGAATTATTGTTACACAGCCAATAAAAACAAAATATGTAGCCCTACTGAAGAACAGTTTTAATTTGACTGCATTTCTGAAGCGTCTGGGGAAATCTGCTGTCTATGAATGCTGCATAAATTCTGCCGTTGTTTTCTACAGTACTGCAAAAGGAGAACTTCCAAGTGTCGTTCACAGCAGGAAATGCCTTCAGCCTACTTCTACCCACAACCAATAATTCTTAAGTTAATATCTGGTGGGCCCCTCCAAGCATTTCAAAATAGTATGCTTTTCTGCAGTGGTCTGGTAAGAACTGTATGACCTACAAAAATTGTTAGCATGAGCTGTGCCATCTCATAATGATGTGTTCTCATGTCAGTTTTGTTTACTATATCAGTGATGCAAGTTGTGATTAGAAAAAATGTAGCACACAGTCATTAAAAGAGATGTTTTTCTTTTTTTCCTTTTTCCTCTTTCTTTGCAAAAGAAAAAGAAAAAATCCTATTCAGATCCCCACTATCCTGTTCCTACTCCATCCTTCCTCAGATCCCTCAGTCATGAAGTGTTGATGGTATTCACTGAGATTTAGAATACAAGAATGGGATTTTTCATTCCACTTATTATTACATTAAACATACTTTCCTTTCATAAGAAAGTTTAATCCTACTTATTTATCATTTATTATACAAGACCAGACTTAAAATATCTCTGTATTTACAAACTTCTTATATGCCATAAGACTAAAAGAGCCACTTATACAGCATCAGACCATAAGTCAGTCATCCAGTTAATAGTAGCAAATAAGGGATATTTACAAAGAAAAAAAACAAACAAGGTGTATGTAGCATGTTTATATATTCAGAATGATATCATGATCCACACAGATGACAATGAAAGCTGCACTGGTCATCTTATTTTCAACTTGTCCAGCAACTTTTTGCACCATTCAAGATGGCCTACTTGTATTACTCATATAGCAAGGACTTGAAGTGAGTTAATGGCTGTGACAGTTTATGCTAGCTGAGGATGTGGTTCTAAACTTCTAGCCACATCTCATTTAAAATTAAAAAATATGCATCCTAACAAATAAATCTATTCTGTATTATGAGAAGTGTACTAGGAAACTAAATTAGATAACTTATAAAGTGTTCAGGATTTTTTACAAGAAAGATGCATGCTGGAAAATGCTTTTATTTATTAAAGTTCATTTTTTTTCTATGAACTTTTCAAAGTTCAATGAAATAACAACATAAAAACCACAGAGTAAAAGATAGAGCATTAAAACCTCATTGTGGTGTACACCGGAGTCATTTGGATGATTATGCGAAAAATGAATTTTCAAGCTACTGTCCTGTTCTTTACATTTAACATTAGCTTTGGGATTATGCATTTCAGAAGCAGACAATACCCACTCAGTTAGAAAGAGATTACCCTAAGCCTTCTTTATGAAAAACCAGGGAGAAGTCGGAGCTGTGTTAAGCTCACAGCTATGTCTGTTTTAACTGTGCGGACCCCATTTGTGTTTCAGTGCATCAGTGCTGAGAGTCTTGCTCTGATTTGAAAGATCAGAGATTTGAGGAGCTATTCCTTATGGGGTGTGTTCTTGTTTCTGGCTATTCAATGTACTTTTAAAATGTTCACCAAATAGACCTGGGTTTACATTTTTCAAATTCCATTCCTTAGAATAGAAAAAGTCACCTTCTTTCAAATCATAAGGCTAAAAAAGACAAGTAAAAGTACAAAAGTAGAACTTCTCAGTGTGTCTGTTCTATCCTTTTTCGTTCCATTCTTTGAGTGACTGACAATCTGATTCAGCTCAGGCAGTCACCACTCCCAGTTCCTGAGCCTCAGCCAGGTCTCTCAGGCCCATTCACAATTCCAGCACTAACTTTCCGTAATTATTTTATTTCCTTAATCTTCCCAATGGCTGGTTCAGCCCCAGGTGGGCCTCATTCCTCTCCAAGTTCAATAAGACAGTCTCTTACTCCCTCTGCTCTCCTGTCTCCTCTAATTTTGATTTTTGCTGGCAGCCTCACAGTATCTCCTCTTCTCTCTCTTTTACACACACAAACACACACATGCACACACACAATACCACGGGAAATACCTCAACCATTTGGAATGAAACAAAGGCAAATTGCAATTTTCCACACCTAGAAAAGAAGAGAATGAAACAAAGGATGACAAAAAAAAAAAGAGAGAGAGCAATGAGGGAGAAAGGATGACCACCAAACATTAAATAATTAAAATTGAATGGAAAAACAGAAAAGTTTAAATATAGTAGTAGAAAAACAGTGAAAAAAATGTTACTTAAATATAAAAGGATGAGGAAAAAAAAAAAGAGATACTAGACATGAACAGAAAATGTAAAACCAGAAAAACGTTTAAGCTCAAATAACCCTAAGCTCAATGTAGCTAATGCAATTTCTACCTGTCTGCCCCAAATATCTATCACTAGAAGTGTTTAAAAAAAATGCAAACAGCCCAACCACTTTCATCTCATTGTCTCAGTCTTAGGTTATCACACAGTATTACCAAATTTGAAAATGTTAAATGCTGGCACCTTCCCTCAGCTTTTTTCCACAACCTGGAGTGCAATACATGTCATTATGCAAGTGCAGTGCTACACCCTGGTGTAGCATCTACCTGTAGCCTACAGAGATCAAGTCTGTTGGCTGCAGCTTAATAAACTATTTAAGTATGTGGCTGATTTAAAGCTATGGCTATGTCTAACCTGTGGAATTCAGGCGTGCTTCCCAGCTCCTACAGCCACACACGCATGTGTGTGGGTGTGTGCCTGCGTGTGTGTGCCCCAGCTGCACCTTAACTGGCTCCACTCTAACTCCCTTCCACCCTCCACCCCCACACCCCAGTTTCTGGCCCGGCCAGGTCCCCCCTGGATGACAGGGACATGGCTATGGCGCATACCCCACTAGACAGAGCCTTTGGGAGTCATCTAGCGTTATGTTTGCAGCAGCCTGAAGCAGAGCTTTGACTCAGGGTAATTATTCTGTGAGCTGAGCCTTGTATGAATATTGTCCACTAATAGCTTTGCAGTGAAAAAGCATATCTTTTCTCACTCTCAAAAGCAGAAATAAGTTCAGTTGATTTTTTTAAAGAAATTACTTTAACAGCTTGTGCCACATCTAGGCAGAGGAATACGAGCATACAGCAGGGCCAATCTGGTAACAAAGGACACACTGGTTTGGTTAAAGCAACCAGAGCATTCCCATGGCCACATCGCCATGCACTGCACTGGAAGTGTATTCTTAGGTGTCACTAGTTCATGCTTGGCCATCTGTATTTTGTCAACAATAGCAATTCACTTTTTAATGAATGTTTAAAGTCTCAGTTCCCCCGGGAGTAACAGCTATAGAGAGCATCAGCTATTGCTGAAAGAACAGGGATTCTAGGAATAAACAGAATATTGTGGAATGGCAAACGGGAACCAGTGACCTCATTATTCTGGAAAATGTCTCCTTTTGAACCACAAGGAACTCTGACAATTGCAAAGGTTTAGTCTTGAACAATTGAGTTTCACAGACATAGAGTGAAAGCAAAATTGAGCCCCCTGTGTACTTATGGCAGTTCTTTATTATGTGCCATACATTATCATGTTGTGTTGTGTGTTGCATCTTTATAAAAGATGGGCCAGAAATGAAACCCAGATGTAAACATACCTGCACTTCCAAGGCACTTGGCTTTAGCCAAGAACGTGGCAGCTGAAAGCCATCCTCAGCATGTTTTGTTCTAAAAGGTTTACATTCTTCTTGTCTTAAAACAAACAAACAAAAACATTTAAAATAGCAAATAAAATCTCACTGTTGTCAAATAATTGTGTATTATGTTGTTTGCTGTGGTTTAAGGGAATCTGGTCATGCAAGTTTGCTGAATGACTCTGACTTTAAAGTGAAATGAAGGGGGATTGTAGTTTTGCTCTCTAGACTGCAGAATACTAAGAGCACAGGACACATTTTTGTCCTAAAGTCAAGGGATTTCCTTTGTTTAGGGTCATTAGGTGAATTACAGACTGGTGTCTTGCAGTCAGACACCAAGGTCTGCACTGGATTACTGAGTTGTAGGACACAAAACCATATAAAGCAAAAGATGTCATTATCCCGATGACAATGGAGGAGAAAAATATCCACTGCTGACAGGCCTACTCACTCACAAGTCCATTGGCGTCAACGTACATAACAGTAGAGACAGAATAGCTTAGGAAAGAGCTTGTTACATCTGGTTAAAAGGGAAGTGTAAGAGCTAAAGGGGAGCAAAATACTGTATGTCAATATTTGCCCTACTGGGGAACAGCAGACGCATACTGGAACTGAAGGATACCATACACAAAGAAGTAAGTAACCATATGTATTATTTCAGCCCTGTGCCCCAGCTGTAAAACATTATTTGAAGTTATAAGGTTATAATAGTCGCACAGCTGTGAGAAGGTGAGGGTCATCCATTTTACATACATATTCAAATTAAGAATGCAGGGCTGCTGGCACAGAGCAAAAGCAATGATAGGGCCTTAAAGGTAGGAATGTACAGAAAGACAGTCAAAAATCTCTTTTCGTTTTCTCTTTTGGAGATGGATGTGAACTTTTTCACTCGTCTCTTGGTTGTGCATGGTAAGGCCTGCAGATGGAAAATTATGAACAACCTAGACACTTAAAGTATGGATATACTTAAAAGTCAGGTACCTAAGTAAAAAAAATCATCCCAAAAGGCTTGATTTACACATAAATCAGGTGGTGCCTAAATCCCCTAAGTGCTTTCTTTTTCAGTATTCAAATGTATTTCTTGAATCACACATCTGTTCATGGCTAGAAGTGTCCTGGTTAGACTTTCCTTAAAGCCCCATCTGGATCCAGAAACTAGATGGTTTCCACATATGAAGATGCCTGCACAGCAATACACAGGTCACATGTACCTCAACTAGGTCTTAATGAACTAGTCTGGGTACCAGAAACTCATAATGTCTTCATGACCTTCCACTATGTCTAAAAAAAACAGAATTGCTGAGGTTGAAAGGGGAATCTGAAGATCACCGACTACGAACACCTGCTCAAAGCAAGGTCAACTAGAGCAGGATCACATTCGGCTGCATTTTCAAATGTCTCCAGGTATAGAGACTCTACAAAGATTCTGGGCATCCTGTTCTAGCGTGAAAAGTGAAAGGAGGAGGCTTTTTATTCTTAACTGAATTTCTTCTGTTTGAGTGTATTGATTGCCTCTTGTGCTGCTGGGGCTCAGAGTCAGTAGGCTCAGCTTCTGCTCTAGGCACAGCTCCCAGTCCCTTGTCTGAAACCAAGATACTGAGCTTACCCTGTGGCTGCAGATCTGCAGGCAGAGCAGGAGCCATTTGCTTGATAGCAGAAGTCAGTAGCATGCAGCCTTCACCATCATGGGGGTCTCTGACATCAATGGCTCTGCCTGCCCCTCCCTTCATGCAGCTGGAGTTCAGGGTCTTGCAGCTACAAGGTCTTGGAGATCTCATCAAATTCCTTTTCCTGTCTCTGATGCTATGTAGCCTGTAGACCACCTCCTGAAGCTCCTCTGTGAGTACACACCTCCTGCAGCCAAGGACACCACGTCCCCCAGCCCCAGCCTCGGTGAGGTCTCCCTACACCCACAAACCTGCAGAGCTGCATCCCCCCTCGAGAGCTCAGTTTGAGTTGATGCCAGAGGAAGTTGCTTTAGTTACTGCCCTGTGACAGGTCACCAGCATTGCTGAGCACATGTGCACCATCCTCAACAGAGTTTCTGACCCCCTTCTGTGCACCCTTCTGCCCAAATTAGCACAGATCACTGCATCTCCTGGTTGCCTCTGTTAGCTGCACTCTGTCACACATCTGTGTCACACAGACATGTCTAAATCCCCTGAGGGACATAACCCAGCTGGTTCTCTTAATACAGGACCAACAAGACGTGTCTCCCTAGAAAGAGAGTAACAGATGTTGTCTTCAACAACGCCAACAGAAAAAATGTAGAAGTAATTCTCTTCTCTGGGATTTGACAATATTTGCTGAATATTGTTACAGTTTTAGCCATGTTTAAAAACCAGACATTTTTAACCTCTATTTTTATTCTGGAGTGGTTCAAAAGACTCAAGTAAACTCTGCTCATATCATTGAATATAGTTTAGAGGTACCCTTTGACCTTCCGGAAATGGGTATTTCCTTTTGACTTGCTCTGGGCGGTTCACCATTTTCCTTTTGACTTTAGGTTCTTCCTTGGTCAGGTATTAACTATTCTAGGTGCTGGTTTGAAGCACCTATGTACTGGGAATCTAGATACCTAAGTCAGGGGACTAGATAATCTCATACAGATCAGAGGAAAAATAGTTAAAAGTAATTATAATTTTATTCTATTGAAATTTCTGGAATTTACATCTAAAAATAAGAGTGATGTCCTTAAATACTATTAATGGTGTGAGTCCCAGGTCCTTAAATCTCCAAGGACTAGACATTCAGATGCTCAACACATCTGCTCAATGCATGAATAAATGCAGAGTTCATTGTGATGCCAGATGAGTAAGAGTTAGGAAGCTAGCTCCTGGTGTTGGATTCACAATTGTTCAACAGTCTCCACAAATGTAATTCTGTATTTCTCTCATTCCTATTCTAGCAAAGCTGACAAATCCATAACTATTAGCTGCAGAGAGGAAGGAGTTAAGGCCTTTTTGAAGTAAATATTACTTTTAATTATGGCAAAATGAGAAGAGTTAATTGAAGAGAACCATCATGTAATAACCAGTGGTCATTGAAGAATAAAGATAAACTAAGAGCAGTGTCAAGATCAGAAATTCAATCATTCCTTCTGTACTGGGAATTGTGAGGTTCTTGAAAATAGATTCACCAGAAATTGAATTGTTTCTAGTTCCATGTGGTAAAAGACATCTAAGTCGGTACAAGCAACATTTAACAGGCAAATGTCCATTCTTTCCCATTAAGGCCAATAATATGGAATGGACTGTGCACATACATTTAAACCCTCTTTACTTTCCAAAACTGCCTACTGAGAATGAACTATGGTCTCTGCTAGCTGCCAAATCATGCCCAGCTGATCTTTGGGAGATCAGTAATTGTCTCAGAACAAAAACCTGCAGGGGACTACTAGCAGTAGAGACAACCATTTCAGGCAGCTAGAGCATTCCCTGCAACTGTCAAATTTTCCAGTACAGATATGACCTTAGAAATTCCTAAATCTAACACTGATTTACACATAAAAAGAGGAAAAGAAATTTCTTTTAAAATCTAAATTCATTAGTTTGTTTTTATTGGGAAATGGACTTGTAGGCACATATTTTTAAAAGGAAAATTAATATTTTTAGCTTGATTTTTCAAAAATAAAACATTTGTAATAGTGCTGGTTGCCTATCCATCTGCCTGTTCAACCCACCTGTCAGTTCTCCTCAAAAACTTGCAAGGAAGTAAGTGAGCACAGAGTACAAATCCAAGGAGACAGACTTTATTAATATTCAAAAAAATCTGTATTCCTTAAAGTCAAGTCACTATGCAAGATGTGATTCTCTCTCAAATGCTTCATTTCAAATGATAACCTTAGAAGTTAATGTAGGAATTGTAATTACACAACAAGAGATCATTCAAACATTGTATCTACATTTAAGGCTATAGTAAAAGAAATCACCCTGTAAAAAATCACAGGTATCCAGACTGGTAACCTCTTTTGTCTCTTACAAGACACTGTGACTCTCAGAGGTGCACAGGCTGAGGACAAGAAGAAATAGGCACAAGCTGGAACACAGGAAATTTTTACTAGATACAGGAAAAAAACATTTACCATTAGAGTGGTTGAGCAGAGAGCCTATGAAGTCTCCATCCATGGTGATACACAAAATGTGACTGGACCAGGCCCTGAGCTGCTCACTAGCTGTCACTCCAGAACACCACAAGTTTTCCTTATCTGCCAGCCCCAAATCTGTGTGCCAGGTACCTCACTATGTCTCAAATGGCACCCACCATTTATGTTTAGGCAAGTGAATTGAACCCAAGATTTTCAGACTGAATGTACAATTTGTGTAATCTTGTTCCACTTGCCATTGCAGAGGCTTCAGCTGGCAGTCCTGTGTCATATTTCTCTTCTTCTCCTCCTTATCCCTCATACTATCCTAGGATGAAATGAGGGCCTCTCAAAGAGAAAAGCAAAGTTAAACCTCATCATTTGTTCCAGACAGAAAGAAATAACCTGGCAATCCCGGCAGCCCTGCCAGTCCTAAGATTTCTCCTTTCACACCAAATGCTTTTGGTTACAGAGGTGGTCTCAGACACTTCCATCTTTCTCTTAAATAATACCCTTCTTTGTTTTAAATAATATCCACTGAAGCATTGGGAGGAAGAGACTGCCCATGTGTTTTGTGACTGGAGCGTTCACCTTTTCTGAAACCAGAGGGCAAACCTCGATTAAGTTAATATTTAAGTCTTTATTCACCCAAAAAAACCCCAGTAGCCTGAGGTTAGACCATGCACATTTGATATGGTACACACAGGAGGCTGTACTGAAATTATTTCAGATAAATTTCAGTGAAGGAGAAAGGCGTAGAATAGTTTCTATATGAAGAAGGCTGGGCTTAGACTGTTCAGACTGTTCTGCTTGAAGAACAGATCATGGAAGTGTAATTAAGGTATAAAAAAACATTGAATGGCAAGAAGCTAGTGGATAGAAATAACAGTTCATGGATTCTTCCCATACAAGAACTAGAGATTATCAAATAAAAGCAGTGGTTGGCAAACCCAAAGTAGAGATTCTTCATGCAAGTCACTTCATGTAAGGCACATGCAGCCTTTGTGAATCCTTTTTTACAAGGTGTTCCGGATGCTACAAGTAAATATTGTGTGAAAAGTGATTAGAAATATTAATGAAAAAAATTATCGAGTTAAATGGCACTTGACTGACAGAAAAATTCAGTGTATGTTTGGCCCTAAGCAGATGCATTCCTTAAGCATGTTCTACTGACTACTGTCAGACCAGCTGCTTGGCTGGAGAGGCCTTGGTCTGTCTGATGTGGTCATTCTCATCTTAACTCCCTTACCTGAATGAAGCAGAGCTGCACTTTGCAACAAGGCTGCTTCTGAAGAGAGAGTCTAAAGCTAACATATGGCTCTGTGATTTTGAGCAGAAATACCACCCTGCAGTTCCAAAACTTCTTCTGAAACTTGTTTGTATATTCCCAGCATTATCTGTTGAAAAGAGCAATAAAAAAGAACACTTTGCTTAAAAAGTCCCAAACATCTCCTCTGTTATCCAAACCCAAACTCCCCACTTTCCCGAGGTATCCCTGCCAGAACCACAAAAGACATTGGCACACTCTATAGGCTCAGGCACCAGTAAAATCCAAGACATATCTAAAGAAGACTGATTGTCTGTCCTTGCTGCAATGATTTTAAGGCCCAGTGCTCCACGGGGGAGAGATACAAGACAGCCAGGAAAGACATAGTGAAAACAGACTATGAGCATATAAATCACCAGTGCAATTCAGACATGGAAGCTGGGAATGACTCCTATTTGGAAGATTAACTACACGGTACATGCTAAGGCAGAGCAAGCAAGACTTTTGATATAGATAAAACGCAGAATACTGTGGGAACAAAAAAGGAGCCATCCTTCTGCCCCCAATGAAAACACTGGCTTCATTGAGCCAGGAACTGGAAAGGGTTATTTTTTTCTTGTGCTGGAATTTAACCTCCAGACCATAGCTGGGAGGAGGACTGGGGCACTTGCCTACAATGATTCAATCTAGTATGGAAAAAATATATGTTCTTATGACGATTTTCTAACACCAAAGAATTTGTCTATTTTAATAAGCCCAGAGAACCTAGGTGTCTGGTGATTTCTTGTCATAAATCAGGAGCTCATTAAAAAGAAGAAAGTATGAAAAGGAAGCAAAGATTCTGGCAAGAGTCTTGAGAAAACAATTGAAAAGCATTTTTGAAGTTTCATTCATTTTGGTGCAATATGTGCAAAGGCTACAGCTCTGAGCACTACTAGTTCTGAAGTCTGCCAACTAAGTACCTAAAAGCTCCTGAATTTACTGAATTTTAGACCATGGATTCCATTTTCCGCCTGTGTCTGGATATTGTCTGTTTAGGACGAAGCGCAAAGCTGTGGTTGTGGGAGGGAGGTACAGAAAGTCATGCTACCTGACCAACAGGAAATTCAAAGTGCATCAATTGTAAGAGTCCAAAGAGCTGTTGAAAAGTAAGATAAGGTTCAGAAGGGGATTACTGTGTCCTAAATGTGATATTTTTATTGAGAGGGCAGTGCTTAAATTACATTTTTATGAGCCAGCGTGGCATACCATCACTTTTTCATTTTACTGGGAAGCTTGCTGGGACTTCTCTGGTTCACAGCTGCAGAACGGATTAATTTTATCCTCCCCTGAATAAGACCTTCAGTCTCACTGTAGCTTCTAACTTGGAAGCAGCATGCAAGGATACTACAAGACCAAAATTATTACATCATCAGACAGAGCAGAAGAGAAACAGGAACAAAAAAGGATAACGCTGAGACTTGATTCAGCAAAAACATTTATGTGCATGTTAGCCTTAAGCATCTCTGTTTAGTGAAGGAGTAGAGCACGTTCTTGGGCTTAATTGTAGTTAATGGGATTTACACAGGTCCTAAAGGTAATCACATGCTTCAGTGCTTCATTAAATCAGAATACAAGTATTATAAGGCAAGGTTTTTCCTCAGGGAATTCCACTGAAATACAGGGTGATACAAACCTATAAATCATTTTAAAGTTATTTATTATTAAAACGCATGCACAAAACTGCTAAGACAAGGACAGGTTGCATGAGGGCTGAGCCTCAGAATAGTACTTTGTTTAACAAGATATCTGAGACATAAGACTTGTTTAAGTGTAAAATCAGAAGTAACTACACTGAAGCCAAGGCCGATGCAGCTGAGATCAATATTAAACCCCAGAGCAGGGGATTTTCTAAAAGTATGGGGGGAGGGGAAGCAAAATGGAGAACAGGTCCCCAGAGAATGTGATAAATGATGATGGGTTAGGCAATATAGTTCTGCTTCCAAAAGCCAGGCTTAATCCTCACTCAGAAGTAGACATTGTGCCACATATTTAATCTATCCCTTAGAGAGAGTCCAAAGGATCAAAAGCATCACACAGACACTTAAAGGGAAAGGTCATATTCCCATTGAGGACTAATGACTATATCCCTTCCTGCAAGCGTGGGGACTTCTGGTGAAGGAACTAAAATTGCAATGTTTCCAGCGCTAACTCTGGCTGTAGGGTGTCTGCTGTCACATCAGCTTCTTGAACCCTTCCCCTTTACTCCAAACTGCCCTCAAGCTGTGCGCTTGCAGCTCCCCGTGTTTCTCCCACAGCTTCTCCATACCTTTCAGCAAAGGGATTTCTGTAACAAAACTGAGCTCTGTGATCAGATCACCCAAAGCCACTGCAACGTCTCAAAACTACCAAAGTCTTTGTGGTTACAGAAGAATTGTAGAGAGCTGCTATAATTTAAGAGCAGGGATTTTTTTTTCCACTGTAGTGGTTCAGTGTGTGTTGTGCGCACACACGTGCTTCAGCACAGATGGAGATTCAAATGAATATCAGACCCTTTGGTGTGAGTTCAAATTTCCTGAAGGTGTTGGAATGTCTGTAAAACATCAGATGCCCTTTTGGTTATTTTTTTAAAATACATTTTAATTCGTTGCTGATTTGACATTTCACTTTATTTAGGAAAAAAGGGGGAAACAATGACAACATATTGAAGAAAGTTATTATGGAAAAAAAAGAATGGGGAAAGGGAAGGCGGCTTCTATGTCCCTGGCAGATACCTGCCTTCCTTATACAAAGCCACCTATGATTCTTATACAACCACAAACAAGCCAGGTTTTCTTTGTGCTCTGTCCAGAAAGGAAGTTCAAAATATGTACATCTACTCCAAAGCTATTAATCTTTTTTACAAGATTACTGAGGGGAGTAGAGAACCACTGTCATCTTTCTTAAAATAAATTTTCCCTGAAGCTTCAGGAATCTTTAAAGTAAGCTTTAAGATATTCTTTCTTTTTTCTCTCCTAACCTATTTGCCTCCTAAAATATAGTTACCTTATGACTGATTTACTTTTGTATTAAATATACCTGTTTTTCTGTGTCTTCAGAAAAAAGGAAATCTTTCCCATCCTACTGCATTTGAAGCCCTGCAGAGCTGGCTTTAGTTTCAGCTTGCTGCTGTCAACCAAGCCCCACAGGACTGGGGAGGCTGTGCATCCTCAAAAGCTGGAGGATGTGGTGCATGAAACGGTTTCTAAATGGTCAGTAAGACCAAAAAGATCAACAATCCCTGAACCCTGAGATTTTGCAAAATGGTTTCAATTGCACATTGAAAGTAACATAAGGGAAAACGGCATCAAAAATCAGAGTCAGGCCCCTAAACAAATGTCATCACTGCTTAGACTTCAGTAAGAGTGTTAATTATTATCATAAAGTGAGGAAACCACAGAATTGTTGGACCAAACACACGTTTCATGTGGAGAAAGTAGTACAAACAAACGAAAAACATACATCATTTTCCGTGGAGGACAGAGAAGATCCATCTTTTTATTCAACAAGCCGTAGGGATCCTCCTCCAGTACAAACGATCTAACCTACTACAATACAACTTGCATCCCAAGGCTATTACAGCCTTCCATATGCCTGTAATTTATTAACTGTCTCAGCTATGAGATTACAACTGAAATAATTCTGAGTGCTGTTAAGAAAGAGCTTGTTGTGTAAAATCTGCATACGCTATATTATGACACTAACACTGGAGAACCAACTTTCTCCCATACCTCACATTTGCAATTCTTTAAGACTTTTAAACTAAACTTAAGATATGCAATTATTCCACCTGGCTTTGTGACATGGGATGCAGCTGCAGGAAAACAGGTATATGCTATACCCTATGGCTGAGCCACACACATGGTGAAAAACATGTACTTTTCAGTGCAATATGGCATAGGGACCAGTGATGCACATAGTTCAAAAGTTATCCGAGAGAATGACAAACACCAGGGACTTGACATTAAGGCAGTAGAACGGCCAGAGGAAGTAGGTTTTTAATCTGTCTAGGAGGTATCCTCTTTCCCCCTTCAATCTCAAGGTGATTTGTTACCTGAAGCTGAATAAAAAAATAACATATCCCAGTATGAATCTAATACAGGAACATCATCTAGCCATGACACAAAGATTTTCTTATTTATGGACTAAGCCAGCAATGAAATTACTTACAACACTGAGGGCAAAATAGAGATTGGGCAGCTCTCAAAGTACTCTCAGAATTAAGGACAGATCACTTCCTGGTATGCACTCATCACAATTTTTAGCGCATCCCACTGTTATATACTGATGCCATGCATGACAAAAAAGCTGAGCTGACAAAATCAAGTTATGTCTCTATTACCACATTTACCTGAATCACAGTCACACTGCTAGATCTTTTTGACTGATAACTGGCAACATTGTACAGGTATGCACAATGACTGTACATTGGTTTCAACAGGCAAAACTTAGGTTGAGAGAAGGCAAGGTAAAATCTGCAAATGCCTTACAGAGGTGATAGAATAAATTTCACAAACTGAAACTTTATATTGGTCTAGTTTTTTCAGCTGAACCAAACCAATTCCATTCCTATATTTTCTAACTGATGTACGAATTATTTTTTTTAAATGTCTCACACTTAAAAATTTGTGAGCAAAGCCAATGCCACACAAACCACACCTTTCCTTGAATTTATTGCCATCTTTTTATAAAGTTTATTTAAAAGAATATAGCCCAAATATGTGCTTTTCTATGAAACATACTTTTCAATTTCATTTTGCCAGAGAAAATACTCATTTTCCAGAATGGCATATTTCATTTGCTACCAAAGAGGACTGGCTGTAACATAAAGCTAGTGGCTCCTTTAGAAGAAAGAGAAACAATTTGACATGGTAGGTCTGATGTCCTTCTGCAATATCAAATGAAGCCCTACATTTTCAGAATGATGCATGGGAATTTAACCACGTGGTGCCCATTAAAGTCAATGCCAGCTCTCATGGTTTACGAGGTCACCAGAAGTCCTTGATGGAATTACACCCCTGTTCTGCACGGCTGATTCTCCTGTATCACAGACAGAGTCTGAACCAAAGCCCATAAAGTCAACAAAAATGTCTGCAGTCAGTTCAGTCAGGTTCGATCAGGTATTTCCACTGGAGAGAGAGAAACAAGAGAGAAATAAATTACTGAACAATTGTTAGTTTAACAGCATGGCATAGGCCCTATGTTGATACATATTTCTGGAAAGTAAGGGGGAAATAATGTCTTCCTGTGGTCGTGCTGGAGGCATCTGATGGAAAAGAGAAACACTGGGGAATATTCCTTGGAAAAACAAAAGGACATCCTGTGAGAATGCAATTACAAAGTAATTCTTTAAGCATACCTCACAGCTATCATACAGCATACCAAGTACAATATACTTGAGGAATAAATAGCCTGGGTTCTTTGTGCATCACCTGCATTTTTAGAATTTGCTGTACTGGTGCACAGCTGTCAGTTTTGTATTTATTAGTCTGAATCTTTTAATATCCGTCACACACTAATAACATTCAGCTTCCAAAAGTGAAACATGGCACCCAATTTGCAAAGACTTTGCACATTGTTGTATTTTAAAGCACTCAGTAGTTAATAAAAGACTATAATCTGTTGGTATATTGATTTTCATATTTTCTCAGTTGGAATATAAGCCTGCTTCAGCAATAAACTGATACATTGATTGAATAGTTTCCAGTTTTCTAGGTTTCAGGTTGTGTTTCTGGGGTTATATCACTAGAACCACAGTGACCCACTATAGTCTCCTGAATCTGTGTATATAATAATTTTATTCAGAAAGTAGGTGTTTGTCAAGCTATGTGATGATAGTCAACATTAAAACACAGACCAGAAAGTTTCTAGGAGTCTGTATGCATATCTAACAAAGTCAGGATTTCATGAAATTTTCCTAAGCTAGTTAAGAATTTAAGGAGCGGTTTGAATGTGCACACACATTAATACATGCATACCTTGCAAACAGAGTTCTGGAAAAAAAAGCAGATATGCTTATTGAAGGAGATTTGCACAGAGCAAATAAATAATCTCTCTGAGAGAAGTAGCAAATTTGGAAGCATAACAGCAATGAGATAAGGATTAGCACCTGGTGTTTCCATGAGTGCCTTGTGTCTGTGGTTTAGTTAGATATCTGTTATCCAGGGCTCTAGAACACATGAGCCAGGTACCCTGGTCAGCCAAAAACACAGACAGTGCAACACTTATTTTACAGCAACCCAGAAGATTGGATCAGATGGAGAGAAAAAAAGCTGACACTTTAATATGACTGCACTCTGAACTAGGGAATATAGACGACACAGACATAGCTGTATTGCTTCTGGATTCAGATGTCTTCACACTGCCCTGTCTGTCCACAAGCTGGATAGGTCACCCACCAGGTAAGTGTGAACTAACCAGACAGGGAATGCAGAGCTGTATCAAATGAATTTCTGCAGCAGCTGTGGAGGCTATGGCAAAGTTTCAGAGCTTTTGAATGGCTGATCCCAGTGGTACCATGGACTTTCATTTTCCAAGAAAGATTCTTTTAACAGAGGCTGGAGTATATTTTCTTCTGCCTTTTGTTTTGGCCTCTGTTATTACTATTCTTCAGAAAGAAAAAAAAGTCAGGAAAGTTCAGAGTGGGGCAACTTATTCATTAGAGAGGACTGAATCACCCAGTAAAGGATAAAGTTTAAGACAGGAATCCTGTGAAAGAAGCATTGTGTACCTATGCAGACATCCAAACCTTATGATATAGCCTGTAATATTTCACCTTTTGTAGCCAGACTGCTTTCCTTGCCTTTGCTTAAATGAGCAGTCAGAATACATGCAGGTGGCCTGGGTTATTCCCTTCTCCAATCATCTCTTGACCCCTCTGAACATCAAGCTCCAGCTAAATTTTACTGATAAAGACAACACTATGCAGAAGGAAAAATATTCATTCATCATTCTAGGCAGCTGAGCAGGGCAAAATGGCTAATGAAAAGTCCTGGGCATCAACTAAAAAGGGGGAAAGGGCTGGTGGAACAGGGTTATGGAGAAGGAAGTGTCAGTCATTGAGTTGGGGCCAATGTCAGTCACGCTACCCTGTTTGAAGAGCACTACCTCAGAAGTGCGTGTTTATTTCTGCAAAGTGTTTGACTTCCATCTGAGGGCATTTTGTATGAGCGGAGAGGAAAGCTATTTGAAGGCTTTGTATAAACAACATAACTTAGGTAAGTATTTGACATGGACAAATACTTTGCAAGCAGCAGAGAATTATTAATTAGGAATTTGCAATCTCTCATCTTACATTTATGCTCTAATGCCCCATTTCTGAGGAACTACTCACAACCCGGCCACAAAAATTGGAGTATTACAAACAAGCAATCACAGAGCCTGGGCTTTTAATACACTTTTTAGAATGAAAATATTAAAATAAGTACTTTGGGGGCTGTCACTTAAACTTTTTACCCTCACCCTCTATAGGGGCTACTGTAACCATCCCCTCACTGTGATCCTTGGTGTGCTCGCCCCTATGGAGCTCCCTCTCTTCTTTCCCTCATCTCGCACAGGCCGAAGTGGAGCAGCAAACCCTGGCCGTCTGACAGTCCTCGGCCAAAACAAGCGAGAAGTCCCGGAGAAGCGACCTCGGCCGAATCCGGCGAGCACGTGGTTACCGGACCGTTACGGGGCCGTTATAGGGCCGCTGACGGCAGCCGCAGGCGGGCAGCGGGGCCGGGGGCGGAGCGCGACCGCTAGGGGGCGCCGCCCCGTCACAGCCGCGTGGTTCCGCCGCAAAGGCGCTGGAAACAGGGTCGGGGGCGCGCAGGGCGAGTGGGTACGGGAGCTGCCGTGGAAATCGCAGCGATTTCGGGGCAAAGCCCACTCCCACTGAGCTGCCACGTCTCGGAGTGACGTGCAGAAACTTCGGAAAAGGTGTCGCTGAGGGTTTCACGTTTAAAAGGCCATTAAAACAACCCGTTCTGGGCAAAATTTTCAGGTTGCAAAGGGAGTGGCTATTAGGATCACTACAGCAGAGTGTAGCGGAACAGCAGAGAAGAATGTCTTTGAAATTCACAAGAAGAGGAAAAATAGCTGAGGAAAGGATTTATTTTCTTTTTTTTCTGCCATACCAACCCCTGGTTTTTTTTGAAATGTATCTACCCTTTTCTTATTCACTATTTTTAGATTAGTTTTATTTTTCCTGCTTCAGATAATCGACACATAATGGATGTGTGAAAATAGATTAATGTTATCTTTGAGATTAGAATGCCAGGGCTATAAAATAGGAAAAACCAAATTAATTCTCCAGTTAAAAAAAACCAAAACCAACCATAATTCAAAAAGATATGATTTATTAGGAGGAAAAGTAACTCATGCTTTCCTGTTAAGTTTTAATATGAATGGTAGCATTTTGAACTCTTGGCCTAAAATAGTTATATTGAGCTTTGATCCTTAGGACATTAACAGACGGGAAGCAGAGGAGTGAATTGGGGTGAATTTAATAGTATCCAGAGATAGAATAATTAACTCTTATGGTGCCTATTAGCAGCTAGGGTCTGAAGGAAAAGGATTTAGAAAAATAAAACCAGTAAGGGAAAAGAGGCATTTCTGAATAGTGTTAGTTATAAAGTTTTTGGAGAGAAAATTATGACGTCCTTCCTTAATGTGAGTCATGAACTGAAGTCCAAGTTCATCTTCTTTATCACCCACCAAAGAGGATAACTGTTTGAAAACAGGCTGAAAGGATGTAGGCCACCAGTTACTTTCACTGCTCATTTCTGGAGGTTTTATTCTCTTCTTACATTAGTGAATTTTTCAGTAAATTTATTCTTTCACAATACATGCATGAGTACATGGAATAAAAGGCCTTCTTAGGAGTCATAAAAGCTACAGATGCTCTCCTTTCTTCACAGCCTGGTTTGTAAATATATATTTATTTGTAGTATAAACAAATACTGTAAATAACAAATACTGTTTGGTTAACACAGACACTAGATCTATGTAGGTTGGCCTGGAAGAGAACTTTTATACTATTGTACTCCCTGATTTACTTCTAAGTGTCCACATCAGTTCACACTGCACAATATAGCACGTCTTCCTTGTTGTAATAACAACCCCAGCCCAGGCTGTCCATAAATGCAGCACCTTTGTCCCTGTTTTGTGGTATTAAGACCCTTTTAGGAAGGACTCAGAAAGTAGCTTTTTGTTTTGTCCAACAGAACACAGATGAGGCTTGGAAAGGGCGTGTTGGCCACAGCATAGATAGGCTCAGGTGCAGATTCAGACCTGTGCTCAAAACACAGTGTGGCTGTACTTGTGTACCTTCTTGTTTAACTGCGATGTCAAATATTGGTCTGTTCCCACAAAAAGCATCGAAGTTCCTGAAAACAACATGCAAGACATATTCGTCATCTAAAGAAAGCCTGTAGACTGAGAGGTAAAATAAAATAACTCCATAAATACTGGAGAGATGTTCTTTACATCAAAAGAAGCAGCACTTCATTTTTCAAAGACTGAGACATCAGTGCAGGTGACAACGTCTTTCAAAGTGTAGAGCAGATATTAATCCACTTCACTAAAGCTATGCAAAAACTCAGAAAGATGTACTTCACATGATTATGTATTATACACCAAAAGGGAAAAAGGAAGGAAGGAAGAAGAACTCTCCCCAGCCTTTCTCCAAATGCGTACAATAGAAGTCATTGAAAAGCCTCTCAGTATTTTGCACTACTGGACAGTAAATCAATGTAATCTGCATTTCTGCAGTAGCAGGAAACTTTCCAAATGATCGCTATAAATGGAGCACATGTTTTACGTATAGGTTACTATTTTTGGCAGTCCATCAAACCCCTTAGATCTGTAGACAGTGGAGTTTCATCCAGCCAGCAGGACAAGAATAAAAGGCCCACATTCTGCCTTGTGCCAAGATCCACTCGGAGCAGGAGATGGGGAGCCAGTTATGGTCACGCAACTCAGCGCCTGCTCCTGTGTCAGCCTGAGCCACAGCAGAACTGAGATAAGCTCATGTAGTTCAAGTGCACCCTAGCTAATCCCAACTCCTTTCAGTCCCCAAGATGTACCTGTTCAGATGTGAGAGTGCTTTATTCTGCTTCTGTGGGTCTCCCTGTTTATACCGCCTTGTGCTGGCTGCAAGGCTCCCTGCACAGCAAGCATCCCCCTAGGGCCAGTTAAACCAGCGCTCTGCAACACCTGCACAATACAAAGTGACGGAAACCAGCACAAAGAGTCTGGCCCGGGAGTCCTCAAAATGGAAAAAGGCAGATGAAAAAAGAAAACCAAACCACCAGAAAACCCACACCAAGGCAAGGGAAACCAGGCAGCACAGGAGGATTAGAAAGAAAAGACCAGAACAAAAATTTATAAAATGGAGCAGATCACTTCCTGACTGCAACAGAGCTGAACTTCAAAGAAGACCCACGTAGCCCACAGTGCTGCTGCCCAGGAGGGTCAGTGTGTGAGTACCCTCCCTGTCCTCTGGTTCCTCACCAACGATGATGTCAAAATGTATGCCTTCCCTTTCTGAACAGTTCTGGAAGTTTAAACTGGGCCTCAGTCCGTTACAGCCCCTATATAAAGGAGTAAGCAGCAACGAAAAGTGTTTTGCTGCATGTGGATAATGCACTATGGGACACAAGTGTCCGATATCCTGATTTTGTGGCTCTCCAAGTTCATTCCAAGCATAGAGGGAAGCCAGTGCTGACAAAGAGAATTACAAATATCTAATTTGCCCACTACATTCTTTTTTTTTAACTCTGAAATTCATTACACTCGTGGCATATATATAAAATACATTTTCATTAGCCCGTCGTCAAAGCACGCAGATCTTAAAACCCCTCTGCTGTTCTGAGTGACATATTTCAGGAATAACTACTCAGAAATAACTGCTGTAGATGTGTCTGGCTGCTGAACATGAAAGTATGGGTGCTGCTGACTGCCTGGCAGCTGGCCCAGCATTTAACCCTGCTGTTTTAAAATGTCGTAAAATAAGCACAATTTAATCTTTTGAAACCTTTTGGTCAGTGACTGTGATTTCCGCAAAAAATGACTTCAAAGGAAAGACAGGCACCTTTGTTGATGCCTTTTTAAGCAGTCATGAGTTCCAAATTATTTTAAAAAAGGGAAGCAGAAACCTCAAAGTGTGTAACACCTCCTCAGGATTAGATGCTGAAGCGATATGTAAACTGGGCTGTAAAAATCGATCCTCCACTAGTGATGTGGCTCAGTATGATATAATTAAAAGATAATGTCACTGGAAAAAGAATATCATCATAGACTAATGGGCTCCTCCTGACACATAAATGCCACAGCAAAGCCCCTATTTTAATGAAAAAATACCACTAAGAAGCCAAGTTATTTTATTTTCAAAGCAGGATGTGTTGAAAATGTACTGTTTCTGTCTCTGTATTTCTGTTTTGCCAAGTGTCTGACACAGAGTTAACACTTCCACCTTGCAGTGTGCATACAATGCACAATATTCCCCTGTGCCTCGAAAGCGCCATGTTTTAACTGCACTAAAAGCAGCCTACTTCTGCAAATAGTGTTCCTTTTTGTTAAGAAGCTGCAGTCTTAATATAGACTGAAGGTTTTCTTTCCAAACTTAGATGTGGGGAA